>NW_024340695.1:3758735-3766815 GCF_902729225.1 Pteropus medius | reverse complement strand
GTATGTTGGGGAGTGGAAGGAGGTGAATGGTGGCAATTGAAGATGTAGATGGAGGCCAGATCCAGAAAGAACCTCATAGACAATGGATAACTGTTGAAGAGTTTTAAGCAGTTGCTTGACATAGATTTGTATTGTAATGGCAGTGGGTCACATAGATTGGAGGGGACTGAAATTGAAGGCAGAGAGGAATCTATTAGGGTACTTCCGTATTAGAGAAGTTGTGGAGGGCCTAAACCAAGCACAGATGTGAAAGTAGAGGAGAGGAAAGGATGTCATTTGAGACTCACTTAGGAGGTACAACCCAAGACACTTACTGTTTGTGTGAATGTTTATAGTGTGAGAGAGGAAGGGGTCTAGGATAGCTTTGGGAATTAGATAATTTGTAATGCTGCTACTTGAGAAAGGTATAGCAAGAGGGAGAGTAGGTTTTGGGTAGAGACTGAGGATTTGATTTTTGATGTTAAACTTTGAGGTTATGGGAGACCTAGATGTGGAACGCCGGAGATAGAGATTGGTAAAGTAATTATCATCTTGCGAGTAGGGCAGGGGAAGAAAAGGAACAGTGATAGAATTTCAGGTGATACCAGGGAGTCATTGTGCATTAGTACAGTGATATCGATGGGAGCTAGTGCGTTGAGGTATGTATGAAATATGAGGAAGTTGAGATGATGACTATATGATAATGGCTGCACATACAGTGGTGGAATCTTCGGTGTACTGTCTTTATTAGAGTAAAATCCTGTCCTTTCATGCAGAAAGCATATCTTGTCACACTGGTCATTTGCTGTTATTGTTTTCATATTTTGTCTTTATGACTTGGCTTTTCTTTGTTTCAGAATCTACCCACTTCTAATCTACGGTTAAATATATACCTCAAATTGTAGAATATGTGATTTTCCAAAGCCAGTGTAGTTTTAAGATAAAATATGTTGAATAATTTTTTTTTGTGTTTTCTATTGATGTCTTTTCTTGAGTCCTTGATATTGTTTCTCGGCCACCATTAACTTTGTTTTTCCCAGTCTCAAATTATACCCTGTCACTTGGTTATCTAAGTGCTTTATCTTTTGTACATTCTTTGATTTAACTAGAAATCACAGCTCTGGGTAGCCTCTTAATAGAATAATATGGTTTTGTAGAAAATTATGAAGCTGCAACTAAAGGTCTCAGCTTCTGCCTACAGAGACTTAGGAATGCTTTATTAACTTCATTGCATACTCTGTTGGCTGAAGGACAGAGAGTTTCTTTTTATAAAATAACAACTATCTCAAAGTAGCCTTGAGAATGATAACTACTAGGGGGGTGGGGATATGAAATTTCCATTTTTCATCTTTCTGTACCTGATAAGGAATATAACTACACACCCTGGCTAGAATTTGCCTTGGAGGTGACTTTTCAGACCTAAAGGAGATAAGATCTGTCAATGTGAGCCATTGAGGGGGCCTGTGGTGTGGTGGAGGTGGACGGCTTACGCGATTGGAAATATAAATAATGGAAGGGAATGGAATGATATCTGGGAAAGACATTTAGGACCTGAAGTTACTGGTAAATTTTGAGGCTAGGATAAGTCTAAAAGATAGGACCTGAGAATTAAATTAGAAAGTAAAGAATTCCTTGGTATTTAGAAAAGAATTGAAGGTTATGATAATAAAGACTGCCAGAAGACATTTTTAGAATGAGATCAGGAAGAATTCACTGGTCAAGGTTAGGAGCAGGTTGTTACCATTTGTAATTTCCCAGAGGGTAGAGAAACTGGCAGGCACTCTGTGTTTTCCTTAATTATTATCTTTAACTATCACACTGTGCTTCTTTAGTTAATGCTCATGTAACAGTATTTATTTAGTGTCTTAGTGTGTCCACAGATTGGTTTCATGGGGTCAGTGGACCCTTTTCCTGCCTTACCACTCCTTCCCAGTATAAGAGTACATGGTGATGCAAGTGGGGGTGAGAAGGAGTTCAGGAGGAGGGCTGTATGGTTCAAAACTCTCCTCTGTTCCTCCCAAACTACTGTCCTTGAGATGATCCCGTCCATCCCCTAAGTTCATGTGCTTCCCCCATGCCTCCTTTCTGTCCCACCATTAGAAGCAGGCAAATTCTGTCAGCAGCCAAGGCATCCTTAAGTTGCTTGGTTAGCCTGAATTTGCAGCAAGGGAGTTAGATGATTTGAATATCCCTGTAGCTCCATGATGGCCCCTAGTCCTTGGAAGCACTTATGTGTGTACAGTCCAGTTTTCCTTTTTGTTGTCCATCAGTGTCCATGATATAGACAGGCAGACCTGGGCTTAGCCCTGTCACTTACTTAGCTGTGATCTTAGGTGAGTCGTAACACTCTTAAGCTTGTTACCCATTGTAACTTTATAAGGTTGTTGTAATGTCATTATTATTGTTTATGGTACCACCTCTACCACCTCTGCTAGAATTATCTTTTTATTTAGATAGATTAATTAGTTTTCCTAATTATAATGTCTTGCTAGCCTGAAAGCTTTTTTGTCTGTTTAAGGTGACTTTCCATATCTCTTCTATGTTGGTTTTCAACTTTAGTTCTGTTTGAGGAATTTTGTTTTCAATTCTTTTTTGGAGGATTCTGTAACTCTACATGTGCCATGTGTATAATTACATGCACACGTGTGTATGTACCGCTCTTGGTTGTATTTGCATGTTCATGTTTGTACCGCATTAATAATTTACCATTCTCTCCTGCAACATTCTCTCTTAAGGAATCTGTCAGGGATTTTAATGTGTTTAGTTTTTATTTAAATATGCTAAGGAGCTGGTTTTTATTCAGGAAGCTGCTGAGCTACTCATCATTGCTATTCACTTCGTTTACAAGCTGTAGTCCTTCTGGCTGAACTGCTTTACAGATTGTTCAGAGTTTTCAATATACTTAAAATTGTTTGACAGCTGTGACTTGTCTAGCGCTGATCTCTTTAATACTATCATTTTACTGTAAGGAGACTACTTCTACCTGTCCCCTCATTCCTCCAAGGTGGCAACAGAATTTTGCAGAATAAGTTATAGTACTGAATTCAAGTTTCTGTTTTCTCCCACATTTTAATTTAAGCTTGAAACTGAAAGTATGGTTATAGGTATAAGGAATGCTTCTGGAAAAATCTGTTAAGAAAATGGATGATAAATAATTGGAAAGTATTACCTTTGTGGTGTATACAGATGGGTCTAGGAGAATTCTGGCACTTGGTGCTAGTTTATATGGTTCAGCCATCTCTGTTCTGAGGAGAGAGAGAAATGAGAGGGATTTACGGTTGATTCTCTAAGGAGAAAGCTGATTATATCACAGTGGTGCATGAGTAGCAGAAAAAAATGGAGAAAATGAGTGCCCTAAATGTGGAATTCTCAGAGACAGTAATGCTTGAGACAAGAATTTGGCAAGAAAACAGTGAAATGATCAGGTTGTTTCCAGGAGGTAGTTGGCTACTGACCAATGTGTAAAGCCAAATTTGATCTATAGATGGAAACAACAAGAGATGTGCTATCTAGTGACTTCTGTAGAGGAAGTTGCCTCTGGAAAGTGAGGGTAAGTTAAGGGACTTTTAGAGTAAAAATGTCATTCCAATGATGAATAGAGAAAGGCGGGGGTTGGCTGAGCAGTGGAGAGGGGAGAACTGGAAAGACCAGAGCGTAAGGCAGTCCACGGGTTCTGAACAAGGAGGAGCGTTGCCGTGACACACAGAAGAGGGGATGTTTCGGGTGGGGGAGGGGGGAATAGACTGGTTATAACTATTTGTTAAGTTGGAGAACAGGTTTATTTTTTAATAAAATGGCTAAGCAAGCTATATGGGAGAATATGATGTTTCCTGACGCTTCCGAAATGTAAGTAACAAATGGAGTCGGGGCTAGACAGATAGTGTTAGGTTCTAAATGGGCTGCTTTGAAATGCTTTGGGATTTCCCTTTCTGAAGAAGTTAAGGCCTTTGTGAGAATAGGGTAGAACACTCTGGGCTGATGTAGGCGTCTTCCTTTTGTGGGACTTTTGACTTTTTCTCTTAGAAAACTTAGAAATTTTTAAATCTTAGACAATAGAGAAGGTCTAGACAATTGAGTTTTGTATTTATACTGCCATTAGATACTAAGTGGAAAGTAGGAGTAGTTATTTGAGGGGTAAAATAATTAGAGGCAATGATCTTTAAATGCACATTTAAAATGGAAGCTAACAGGGTTGGTGGGCAGTTCCTGTCCCTAGAGCCCTCTCCTGATTCCTTTCTGAGGACTTACTTCCACCCTCCTGCTTTCCCCCCAAGATGGGGCCGAGATGCCTCAGGGAGCCCTGTGAGGGAGAGCTGTCTGTCTTGCCCTCCCCTGGAGTAGCCTGTCTTACTCAATTCATTATGAAGCAGGTAAGGAGTAATGTTAATATATGGTCAAATGGAATTTGGGTATGTTTTTGTTTTCATTACCAGCTAGCTAATGAAGGGTCACAGAGACAGAGAAACACACACACGCGCGCGCGCGCGCATGTAGACACAGAGTAAAGGACAGTGATGGTTTTGGCTTTGTTTCCTGTTTATTTTTAATGATTTCAAATAAGAATACATATTTAATAGCCAGAATTGTGCATCAGGACCCTCGTGTTTACTTGTGTGTGTGTTTTAATTCAGAATTCAAGAGGTTTCAATTTTTTAGCAGTAGCTGATTTTGAACCATCAAGTGGTCAAAGCAGATGTTAGAATATATGTGTTCTCCAAAAAGCCACTTGGTGTTATTGTTTTATCAACTTGTGCACTTTAGTCCTTACAGAAATCACTTGGTTTACCAGTTTTAGTACCTTTCTGGGATTTAGGACCCACAGTCCATGCACAATGAAATGTGGCAAAAACCTGCTATCACAAGCTCGCCCGTGTGTGGGGCCGGAGTGCTTGACTGCAAACGCCAGCGGTACGAGGGCCTGCTCTGTATTTATACGCAGTAAGCACTGTGACTCTTGCAGTGTTTACACCTCTATTTTTGGATTCCAAGATTTAATATCAACAATCTTCACTTTTGGATTCACTGCTACATTTCCAGTTTTGGAGACAGTGCAATATTGTTGTCTCTGTGTGTGAAATATTATTTCCCTGCCATGGTTTTGTGTGGGGATAACAGACTCTAGAGAGAATTAATTTAACATTACTGTCACCTTTTCAGCAGGTAAAAAGTTGCTTTGTATTTTGAGCAAAGTTTAGTCTTGAAATAGAATTCTAGTGGGAGTGGAGGGGTTCATGGTTGGAATTTGTGGGTAATAAGGTAGGGGGCAGGGATGGGTCTAGATTACAGAGGTCTTGGCAAGCTAAGTAGAGGAAGTTAGACTTAATCTTGTAGACAAAGAGCAGAGAGTTGCTAAGGTTTTTGAGCAGTAGGTAAAATGTGAATGATATTCTTTTTCTTTTTTTAGCCCCCACAAATAGAATCTGTACCCTTCTGCCAGCTCCTGTAAGAAGATTTAGGCTGGCAGATTTAACCCAGGATGGCTGATGGCAGAGGGCTGTTGTTGTCTTAATCTTGTCAGCTGGTGGCAAAGGAAGAGGAAACGGAGAAGAATATGTAAAAGAACTCCCTAGCTCTTATATTTTTCCATGTGCTTATAAAAAAAATTGGAGACCAGAGGAAAGGAAAGGAATCACCTATAGTTTCATTATTTAATTTCACGCATTACTCACATTTTGGCCAATTTTCTTCTAATCTTATTTTTTTAATGAGATTTTTCCCTTAAAAAAATTTACACATACTTAAATGCAATACTATTTTAAGAACAGGTCTTAGGCAGTGAATGTTCAGTGGATTTGACAATTCTATATACTCACATAACCAAACCCCAGTCTAGAACATTGCTGTCCCCTAAGAAAACTTCCTGTTCCCCTTTCCTGTTTTTACTTGTTAAATTTTTTTTCTAATTTTACTATATATGTATAATTTTGGATTTTAAAATTTTTTTTTAGTATTATAATATAAACATGCTTTCATGTTGTTAAATATCTTTTAAAAACATCATTCTAATGGCTTCCTAATATGCCATTATGTGGATATACCATTATTTATTAAGCTGTTTTCCCAATTTGGGATATTTAAACTGTTTCCAAATTTCCACTATTAAAATTAACACCACCATTAGCACCAAAGAGACATTGTGAAGGAATAAATAACATGTCTCATTAACAAGTTGCATAAAGCAGGTAAAGGAGAGAAAGAGTTAAAGAAAACTTCAAAGGGTTAGACAAAATGGGGAAGGTGAGAAGAGAAGTCTCCTGTAGAGGGACATGGAGGTCAATGAGGATGAGATTGGTTTTGACTAGACTGAATTTGAGATCTAGGGAGATGTCAGAACTGCTCTGTATATAACTAGAAATAATGGAATCGAGACATCCCTGTGGCCTGGAAACAAGTCCTAACAGAAAAGGTGATAGAGAACTGAGTGCTGAGAGAACAGCATGCCGAGGATTCAGCCTTGTTCTACCTTGAGTTCTAGTGCTGATTTTTTTTTTTTTTCGAGATTTGTTTACTTGTTCATTGGGTGAAATGATGACTTTGAGACATTTTGTTTGGCGTCTGTATTCAGTATCCAAATTCCAGAATGTGCTTTACTTTCTGTTTTGTTCCCAGTAAGACCTAATGTGGTTGGTGCTAATTCTGAGAAAGAAAACTGATGTAGAGATCTCTCACTTTACCTTGGCTAAGGTCAAAGCAGCTGCTGTTTTTTTTTTTGTGGCTCTACTGGATTCTTTCCCACTGAAATGGGGTTGATTTATTCACCTAAGAACATTAATTTGAATTAGCAGAATTTCCTAGAGAATGGAAGAAATAATTTAATCAGAAATAATCAAAACTTTTGAGCAATTTAGGACTTGAACACGTGCATATGCTTATTTCCTTTACCTCCTGAAATCACACAAAAATTAATGAAAAGAAATAAAACTCATAAGATCAAAGTAAAATGTAGAGAAAATCTCAGGATCAACATTTTGCAAACTAGAAAGCGAATGAACTTGGCTGATCAGAGAAAGCTGAACCCTAAGTAGCAGCAAGGAAAGTCTAGAAGTAGCCAGCTCATACCACATCAACTCCAGGAAGGTTCAGAAAGATGACTTTCAAAGTAAGGGTGCATGGGAGCAAAAACAGGGGGCTTGGTTAAAAGTTTGTATTAAGAGGATCTGGAACTCCTGATCCTATCCCACCGCATCAAAACCAGGCAGCCAGGTGACTGCTTCTCCTAAATCCTAGCAAAAGATCGAAGCTTTACTCTCCAGAGAGGCTAAGCTGGAGGGAATCTGGACTCACTAGGCACAGCTAAGAGCAGTGGGCACCTTTCTGAAAGTAGGAGAGCACATTGGAATGTCCTCCACCCTCACCCCCCTCAGCTCCTAGATCCCTTATGCCTCCAGTCAGGAGAGGGATGATTCTTCCTTGGAGGGGAAACGACTTAAAGGCGCTAATTAAAGGATAGTTCTTAGCGGGGTAAAAGGGAGATGGTGGTAAGGAAATAGCCCAGCCAGTCTCACTACAGGCAAACACGCTACTCAGCGCCACCCTTTCACATAGAGTTCTCATTTTGAATAAGACTGGATGTGACATTGTAAGAGCACAGTATCCTGACATTAATTCTCTATCCTGACATTAATGCTATCAATTTGTTTTGCATGTTTTGAACTTTATATAAACGTATGTGGAGGGGGCTCAATTCACAGGTCTTTCTCTTTCCCTTGTTACCCCCACCCTACCCCCAATCTTTTTTCCTGCCTTTGTGGCATCTCTGTCATCTGATAGGCTTGGATAGGTCAAAGAGAGTAGAACAAAAGAGTCTTTTTCTTCACACACTTTCTCCCTTTTGTCTCCTTATAACTAAATGTGGATGTATTCCTCAAAACTGTAGCTTGTATTTACATTTGATTTGTATTCAAATCCTATTGATTCCGTGTTCTTGATCTCTTCTACACAGTTGTCAACCCTCTTATGCTTCTAGAAACTGAATGTCTAGAGGGATCAAATTACTTTCAGAAACAATTATATGTTAAATCCAGTTATACCAAGTGGTCATAACAATTATCTACAACAGCAGCAGCAGCAATAAACAATAAACAGATTTTTTTTTGTAGTC
>NW_024340695.1:3581235-3753735 GCF_902729225.1 Pteropus medius | reverse complement strand
TAATACAGCTTTTCTTAAATTTCCCTTTAGTTACCCATATCCATTCTTATCTTTATAGTTATAGTCACACTACTTTCAATGGTCTTTTCACCTAAATCTTTATTTATAAACATTTCTCTGTGCTTCCATATAGTCATCATCCTTAATGCTGCACAGTATCCCACTAAGTTGATGTACCTCTCTGATATTGGACATAAAGATTATTTCCAGTTTTATACTTTCTGGAGAATGTTGCAAATGTCTGCTTTAAATAGTCCTTCCTCCTTACCCCCCAGTCTTGTCTTGGATTAGTTTCTTAGGATAGATTCTCAGGATGGGAGCAATGGCTTATTCATGCATGACATTTTTATTAAGCACCTATTATGTGTCAGACCAAGTCAAAGACTTAGCCATTCCCATGACACCTGATATGCTTTGATATTCTTTTCAAATGTACTAGAGAACTATATAACTAGCTGAGTCAGCTCTTAATTGTCCAGCCTAACAGATTCGTGCTTTCTCATTACTCATCTGGTGAATGTTTATAAGATACTAAATAAAGCATGACAAGGAAGGCAAATCTGAAGAAATGGCAGTGTGTAGCTAAGTGAGACGAACATACCTTTAGAACCACTTGCTGTTTGGATTATTTACACAACTTAATTTTATTTTGATGTGGTCACCAAGGAAGTCCTGACCAAATCAGAGGGTTAGAACACTGTATAGAGATAAACATTTTAGGTTAAATAACTTGGATTTATTTAAATCCTTCAGAAAACTTTACATTGAAATTTGGTTAAAGCACAATCAAAATACATGGTTTTATTAATGTATTCAAACTTTATGAACGTTTATTGGATGCCTTGTATGTACTAGGAAAACAAATGTGAACATGACATTGAACATTCTTGATAAGTAGAGAGAGACAAAGAAATATGTAAACAAATAATTGCTATAGCACACGGTGGGCCCTGTCAGAGTTTATATGTCCAGGAGTACAGAGGAGCAGAAGTTTCTCTCTCTTCGCTACTATAGAGAAACCTGTTTTTTCTTTTTTTTTTTTTACTTTCATGGTTTGCTCTTACATATCAGGAGAGGAAAAAAAACTTGTTACAGAGTACAGTAAATATAAATGACTTAGTTGGAATGAAAACTCAATTCAGTTTTTGAAATACATGTATAGTTTAACGAAGATTCATAAGCAAGTAATTAAAAGACCTTTGCCCTTGTGATAGTGTGGCTGGCTGAGAAGTCATAGGTTGATGGTTATCTGAAAAGTTGCTAGTTTCTTTGTAAATATAATTTCTAATAATCATTGGAAGGGACAAAAATAAAGTAATAGAACTGTGCATGCTGTCATCAGCCATAGCAAAACCATTCTAATATAATTTTTTTCAATCATCTAAGCTAAAGTAGAGCAAAAGAGGTGGTTTACCTACTCTTCTAGAACACAGTGGTGGAGCCTGACAGCCTGGGTTCAGTTGTAACTGCTGATTACTAATTGTAACCTCATATTTTAACAACTGTGCTTCTGTTTTCTCAGTGGTAAATTGGGGATAATAATAGTACTCAGTTTATAGGGCTGCCAAATCCAATAGATACTGGACTATGTGCATCTTAACCTCAGAGCAACCTTTGCTGCTGTTGACTTCTTCTTTCTTAAGACATTCCCATCGATTAGCTCCTGAGACCCCAAACTCTACTTCTTTTCTTCTACCTCCTATTCTTTTTTCATTTGCCTTTTTAGCTGTTCTTTTCTATCTGATTTCTACCAGAGGATTTTTTTCTCTTCTATTTACTCTGTTCCAAGGTGATCCATTAGTTCTGTGACTTTAAATATCATCTATATGTTGATGAATCCTATTTCTCCAGTCCTGATCTGCACAGCTCTGAGGTTGAGATTCATATATCTGATTGTCTCCTCGATATTGCTCTTTTAACACATTCCTAACTGGATCTCTGGGTCTCTCCACCAAAACAGGCAGAGAAACCTTTTTCCTTTACTAATCTTCAGTAAATGGCCTTAAATCTATGACTCATCCTTGATTCTTTCCTTTCCTTTACCCCATATCTCTTAAGTCAGCAGCAGGTACTACCTTCAGAATATATATTGAATCAGTCTATTTCTGTCTTCTAGTGGCTTCCTATGACACTTAACATAAAATTGAATCTCCTTTCCATAGCTTACTCTTCTGGGCTCAGTTTCCATAGCTAGGAAATTTGAGATAATCTGACTTTAACTAGACTATGAGCTCCCTGAAGGCACAGATTTTTATCTGCTTTGCTCATTGTTGTTTTCCTAGTGCCTAGAACAGTGTGTGCATATAATGGGCACTTCATAAGTATTTGTTGAATGAATTAACACATTTAGATTATAGGCTCCCCGCCCAAAGCCTTTCTTCTTTCAGATCAGCATATTATAGCTTAGTATTTTCTGCATTATATAGAAAGTCCAGCAATGGCTTCTTGTACAATAATGTCTCCTTGCTTTCCTCTTCTTGCTTTATACACATATAACAACCCCCCTTCATCTCATCCCCCTGTTTTATGTTTCAGATCTGAGGAAATATTGGGAGATAATTAGGATACTTAGGAGAGGATGGGTAAGACAGACAAGAAACAGAATAGAAATTAAAAGAGAACCCTGAGTATAGTAGCAACAGCATTTAAAAAATAAGCATTTTACTATAAAAATCTTGGAATATATGCAGAAATAGTACAGTAGTATAATGAATCCTCATCTCTTCATCAGTTTCAAGTTACCAACTCATGGCCATTCTTTGAGCAACTAGCATTTAATTTGGAAATTGCTTATGGTAAAGGAATACCTGGTTTATGGAGGTTTGTATTACAGATATATCTTACTCTGGACATTGTTATTATTTTGTAAACCAATTGAGAAAAGATTAGGTATGATTTTAAGCATGTTAGAAAAGTTATGAATCGTGAATAGGCCCGAGAAGGGAAATACATGAAGCCCATTAACAGTTATTTATATCTTAGTTTAAGTCGGTTAATTATAAGCATGCTTGAATGGTAAGTAACCAAGAGCAGGCTTTGATGGAAGATAGACAATCCATAGGACCTGGGATGGGAAGGGCCATATAAGGATAAGGAATACTGTTCAAGAGGGTAGAAGTGCTGCTTTGTAGCTTCCAGCTTTGCCTAGAGGTGATCCTGACCTCAGAGCCTGTAGAAAGAGGTCCTTCTTTTAGTTGGGTGGTGCTCCTGTTATCTGTCATCTTAGTTCCCTTAAGCTGGTTACAAGAGTTGTAAGGCTGCCCAGGAGGTGCTTCCAGCTAACTGTGCTGCTTGTTTATTTTTAGGTATCTTGCAATATATTCAGAACTCTCCCTCCTAGTGACAGCAATGAATTTGATCCAGAAGAAGACGAACCTACCCTGGAGGCATCGTGGCCACATTTACAGGTACTTTGAATTAACCATTTGTTAGAAAAGAAAGATCTTATTAGCTGATTAGTGTGGAATTTTCTTGAAGGCCTTTATTCACTAAGAAATCAAATTACAGTATATTGATGGAAAGCTAGAGAATGCTTTTTATGTTTCTTACTCTTGATAATTAGGATGCCAAAATAATAAAATAGTAAGTTTCAGTATAATATTTTAGTGTGGGCCCTCCCATGTTGCAAGTCCAGCTGGCAGTTCTTATTCTTTTATTACAGCTTTTATGCGATTCTACCCGCTGGAGCCTCAAACAAGAACAGAACTATTTTCACATTAATATTAGTTAGATGTGATTAAGTCACAGAGTACATATCTCATTTTCAGCAGTGGGTAGCCTGGGGACTTTGCCTGTCTTCATGATAACCACAGATGTGTTTCTTTAGCCTGAAAGGGCATAAACAAATTGCAATAGCTATTTCAGAGTGTTGTAAGGAAGAGCAACAGCTGAGAATTAGCTTGCGTGATGGCCAGTTTTGTTCTCTTGAACGGAGAAGGCCATATTTTTCAATCATACTCACATACGAGGACAAATCAGGGCCACCATCCCTGCATCTCCTTTCCCAGCACCAAGGCCATTTGTATTGTATTTACTTATTCATACCAGTCTTTATCATCTTCCTTTCCTGGCTGCCTTCTCTCAAGGCCAACATTTTTCAAAGGAATAGAACAAAGAAATTTGAATGTAATGAACCCCAAAGTCATCTTCATTGAGTCAGACTGTCCTCAGGGGCTAGTCCTCTGAGAACTAGCAAGGAGGGAAAGGATAGAAGAGGAGTATAACCTTGTACTTCACCTCGAGGTAGAAGCCACTGCACTGCATCACTGTAGTTGTGCTCATAGTTACTAGTTGGCTTTCTGAAGAGCAGAAAAGTGTGCAACAGAGAGTTAAGGACTAGGGATATTCTAAGGGTTTATTATATTCTTAACTTAAGAATTTTTGACATAAATCTGCAGCTTTCCTTGTCCTGCTTTGGCAACTCAGGGTTGCTACAGATATACATATATGCTATTTCCTAGATATGTAGAGAGCTTTCAGGGGCTGTTTTCTTAGTTCTTACCCAACCATGTTATACATATGCATTTCTGCTACTAATGCCAAGATTGAGTAAATTAATTAAAACACTGTAATTGATTTACTATCTTAGATGCTTGATTTTTTTTTTTTAAGTGCTAGACTTACTATCTACAATCTAAGAAATTTGCACAGCGATTTATGCTTTTCAAGGTATATCCCAGATTATGACAAATCCAAAAACAGAATTACTCTTTCAGTGGGTGGACTTCTTATCGTGTCTTATTCTTAATGCTTGGCAGCAGTTTATAGAGGTGCATTGTACTCTGGAAGAAATTTTAAAAACAAAACAAACAAAAAAAGATAATCTCCTTAGGGAAAGTTTTACATTTTATGGTGACAAAGACAGGGAAAGAGATGTCTTTACAGGTTCAATTTCTTGTCTGCTGTAAATCCCACAGAAGAGACAGTAGATCTCTCTTGCCATTTGTAAGAGCTTTTTCAATACTGTAAAAATCATGATCACCATAGATATAAGTTACCCCTAAAGTATAACGGAGTTTACCTCAGTGTTTCAGTTAATCCTTCCGTAGGTTATTAAGACTATAAAATACAGGACCAAATTAATTTATAAAGCTACTAAACTAAATTCTGCAACCCAAAATCTCTAGCTTACATATGTCATTACTATAGGAACAGTAACTAAAACCCAAGTGACAGTAAACAATGTTGATGAGACTTTTGTACCTTTTGGCAATGAAGTCACAAATTGTATTCAAAATAGGCTGGTTTCATCCATGTGTACATCCTATTCAAGCCTATAATCCTCTCAACCTTTCTTTAGCTCAGGGGGAAATACAACTAATGTTAGATCAGGTAAGGGAAACCTACTCTTGAAAATTCACAAATTAACCTTCATTCACGTAAAAGGTTAATTTGGTAGGCACACTGTTGCCTCTACCATCTGTTGCTTTATGGAAGTCTGTGTACAAACTCCTGACTTGTCTCAAGAATCCTGCGTTTCCTCTGTATATTCTGACATCACAAATTAGTCATCTTTTCATTTTCACTGATAGATAGTTTTGGTAGACAAGAGCATTGGTGAGAAACCTCCTTTCCTATTCGTGATAGGTCATTCATGTCATAGTGATTCATCACCAGAGTCAACATTTTACTTTTTAATTGATCTATTATTTTTTTTTTTTGGTTACCAAACATAGCACTGCCTTAGATCTTTTCACTTTTTCTTTCTCTTAATTCCAGTATTAGCAGTGTGCTTCCTCTTTTGGATCACATTTTACAAGGAAGCAAGTGTTTAAAATTATCAGCTGACCACCACACCTCAATGCAATTTTGCTGCTTTTGAGATATGGTGGTTGGGTGAATGGCTAGCTTATTGACTCCTGCACACCTCCTCTTTGATTTAAATTGGGGGCCCATACAAAACTATCCATTATAATAAATCATGGATCTTTGTAAATATTTAAAAATAAAAAAGAATATTAAATCCCCAATTTTAGTTCAAATCTGTCAAGGGGCCCGCAGTATGTGTTATTTGATCTTTTCTGTTATCCGTATTGGTATCTTATAAAGTGGGATCCCATAGTTACCATGGTTTTCTTTGTGTATTTTCTGAAATTGGGTGTGTACTTCCATTAGAATATGATTTTGCAGGACTTCCAAATACAATTAGGGATTGTTTTTAATGCTTTACCCTTGAGTCTGAGTAACAAGAATGCTAAAGTCCTTTTATTCATGTGCTTTAGAAAATTCCCTTATGTGACCTTAAAAAGTAATTGATCCTCCCCAGCCCCCTGTCTTTCCCTTTAGAAACTAAAGGGAGATTTTTGATTCTGAGATAAAATCTGTCTCTTAAGCACAGAGAACTTACATGCATATTAATAAATGTGTCTGAAGTGTTTTCACCAAACCATTTTAAACCACAACTGCTTTCAAGGGACCAGAAGGGAGAGAGCACTGTGACAGCCCTGTTGGAAAGCCCTGCTAGCCCACGAATCAGGGTTGGAAGATGAGACTCTTCACCTTGTGGGAGTCAAGAGGGAGATGAAACCCCCCTTCTATGGATTATTTCAATAAGGCTGACATTCTATTTGTAAAACTAAAATTTTACAAATTATAGTGTGTTGAAAAAAGAACAATTCTCAGAGATATTAGGGCTCAGGTGTTAATGTGACTCGGAGAACAGCATGTACA
The DNA here is from genome assembly GCF_902729225.1 of Pteropus medius. Taxonomy (NCBI): domain Eukaryota; kingdom Metazoa; phylum Chordata; class Mammalia; order Chiroptera; family Pteropodidae; genus Pteropus; species Pteropus medius. The sequence goes on along the minus strand of NW_024340695.1, from coordinate 3,747,066 downwards.
ACTTGACAGTGTTCTTCAGATCATTGGGAAAGAAGTTTTTCTAAAGTGTTTCAAAGAGAAAAACAGTTTTATAAATAAGCAAAATTCTATTGTGAATACCTAATTTAAGTGTTAAGTTAGTGGCTGAAGTTAGAAGGTTATGTGTAATACATTTGGGTTAGTGATATCTGCAGATACTTAAGGAGCCCTGAGATCTGATTTTCAGTGCCCCACAACATCAAAACTAGCTGTATAATAATACTCCATTATTTGCTGTTTTCATTGTGTTGACATATTTACTAATAGTTGTAAAAGCGATGGTGGTTGAAATTGCTGTTGCCTTAGTGCAAATCAAGGCAGTTGTTGCGAAACTGGCCTGGTAGTCTTGTTCTCCACTGCCACATACTTGCAAAAAAAAAAAAAAGGCAATTTCAATTAATATCCTTGAGGAAGCAGTAGATATTACTTTTATTAAATCTTGACCTTAGAATACACATTTTAAAAAATATTCTTCATGATGAAATGGGAAATATGCATAAAGCACATCTACTCCACACTGAGCTATGTTGCTTGTGCTAAAGCACTTGTGTGATTGTTTTGAGCTGCAAGTTAAACTAGCTGCTTGCTTACTTACTTATTCATTCATTCATTCATTCATTCATTTATTTTTATGACATATTTTTACTTGAAGGAATGCCTTACAAACTAGGGTTATTCTGGCTTGGGTGCTTGGTAGACATTTTCTCTAAAATGAACAAAGGAAACAGTTGTTACCACTAATAAAAGTAGAGCATTCAAGCAAAATTTAGAATTAGAATTTTGAAAAATATGTATCTGTCTTTGTTTTAGATGGATCATGATTTATTTTTAAAATAATTTACAGACTTTTTCAGGGATAACCACATACTGAACTTCACAGTATAATCCATGTGCATCCCATATTTATTACTTATAAACCAATCTTTAAAAAATAGTGTTGTTTTTATGTTTTCAAAATTATAATTTTTTTCTTCTGCAGCTTTTACTCACTTGAGATATTTTAATATATTTCTTGTAACTTCTCGGTAGTAATTTATTGTATAAATATAACATTTCATTTACACATTTTATATTGATAGAAATTTGGGTTTTGCCTCCCAGTTTTTTACTTTTAACAAAATGCTGCTATATATTCTTATACATGTCTTAAATTGCACAAGTAAGCAGCAAGTTTCACTAGGGAATAGCTCTAGGAATGAAATCATTGAACCATAGGATGTACATATAATCAGCTTTACTAGGGATTACCAGACACCTCTTCAAAATGGTTTATTCAGTTTATACTCTGTATGTATCTGTCTTATATCTGTCACCTTTAACTTTACAGATTTTGAAAGCTTAAAGACTTTTTTGATATAATTGGAGATACTAAGGAATGTGACTTTAATGAAATGTGTCAGTATTTGACGATTCTGCATAACACAGTGAACCAGCACTTTCTAGTCGGCCAGTGAATGGTGTTAGGACACCACGCACGAGTAATGATCCATTCAAAGTACAAAACAGACTATTGGAATTTACTGTAACAATATGAAAAATTCATTGATATGGTTTCAAATTCTACATTGCAACTCATATTTAAGATTAAACAATTGTTGAGTTGTAGTGTGGTATCAAAGAAGAATATCCCCAATTATGTAAAAAGACTGAAAATACACTCCCTTTTTCAAACTGCTAGATCTGTATACTTGATTTTCTTTATATGCTTCAACCTAAACAGATCGAATACAGAAGCAGATAACAGTCTGTCTTCTAATATGCCATTAAAAAGATTTACAAAAATAAAGAACAATGCCTCTCAAGAATGCTTTTGGAAAATAATTTTTTATAGTTATGTTAACATGTAATATGTTTTATTGCTTTAAAATGAAGTAATTCATATTTTAAATTTTCTCAATTATTATTTCTAAATATGTACTGTAATAAGCTAAATGTTCTGTATTATATATTTAAACAAAAGCTTTCTGGGCTCTTTAATCATTTTCAAATATAAAGAAATGAGACTAAAAAGTTTGAGATTGCTGGTTTAGGCAATAGTGAAAATGGTGATAAGTGTTAGTCTCTGTGCAGAGGATTTTATGTATATTATCACGTTTAGTTTTAGGGATTATCATCCCCATTATATATTTAGAGAGTCTTAGAGAAATTAACTTGCCTAGAGTTACACTTGCCTGAGTTTACACAGTAAGGGACAGAGTTAGGCTTCCGGCCCAGTGTCTATCTGTCTCTTAAAAGTTCTGGTTTGAATATACTGATGTATACTATACCAGGATCGCATGTATACTTTAATATAGATTTATTATATAAAGAGCATGTACAATGGTTCCCCTCTGTTTATTGGAACAATTATTCAAGGTTGATTCTTCACATAAGAATATTTTTACTCTTTGCAGGTGAGAATATTCTGCTATACCATCATATGTTGCTTAGAAGAGTATAAATTGCCATAAACTTTCTGAAAGGAAATTTGGCAATGACCACTGAAGATCTTGGAATGTTAGACTATCTTTTGATCTAACAATTTCTCTTCTAGAAGTATTTCCTCGCAGAATAATTGAGAAAATGCTACATGGTGTACATTGTGGCATAATTTGATAGAGAAGTAATTCAGAAACCTCTTAAATGTGCAAGCATAGGAAATTATATGTGTAGTGGACTACTTGTAGCTTAGATATTATTAACATTACTCATTCATAATATATTGTTTAGATGGTAAAAGTAATTTACAAAATTATGTAAAATATATTTATAGTACATTGGTGTGTTGTAGAATTACAGAGGAAAATTGGGAGGTTTATACATTAAAATGTTAACAGTGGTTGTCTCTGGTGAGATTATGGGGGATTTTTATTTATTTGGTTGTATTTTTTAATTTTTATTTAAAAAGTTAAGGAAAAAAACATAATGGCAATCATAAGCCACAGTGAAAGGCTAGCATAGCTAGTCGATTTATATTAAAACCTAGTTTTATAAGACTTGCTATGTTTTCTTTTACATATTTATTTTAAGTTATAGTTGACATATAATATATTAGTTTCAGGCATAAAACATAGTGATGCAACATTTAAGACCTGTCAGTTTTAGTGTTACAGGCTTTTCATGATTTTTGTTATTCTTCTCAGTGAATTATAATTTTAAATTATCTGTAATCTGTTTGTTGCAGCTTGTATATGAATTTTTCATACGATTTTTGGAAAGCCAAGAATTCCAACCCAGCATTGCCAAAAAATACATAGATCAGAAATTTGTATTACAGGTAAGCAAATTCTTGTGGTTGCATGTATTTGTTATTCAGTCGATAACACTTTATCTCATTTTCTCTTGATGTTTGCACATCTAGCAGTGACGGTTATATCACCTTGTAAACAAATATATATACATAAATATGTTTCCATTAATGCCCATTAAAAGTAATACGTACCTCTATAATTTATTGGGCTAGAAATTAATTATATTTTAAACAACACAGAATGCTAATGCCTAAATCTCTGCAGTTTTTTTCCCTAAAATTTAATTACAGAGGAATTTTATTTGTATAACCCTAGTCATACGAATCTTTATGTAGCTTGAAAACTTCTATTTTCATAAGGAATATTTTTCTTTTTTGCCAGTAGTACTTTTTTTTCAGTTATAGTTAATATACAATATTAGTCTTTATATTAGTTTCAGGTATGCAACACAGTGAATAGACATTGCTATAACTTATAGAGTGATCACCCCAATAAATCCAGTGCCCATCTGACACTATACATAGTTATTACAATACCTATACTCTCCATACTATCTACATTCCCATGACTATTTTGTAACTATTAATTTATACCTCTTAATCCCTCCTCCCTTCTCACATTCCCCCCATCCCGAATCTGGTAACATTAAAAAGCTCTCTGATTCTGTGAACTTGTTTCTGTTTTGTTTGCTTATTTTTCCTATTCTCTAGATTCTACATGTACGGGAAATCATGTGACATTTGTCTTTCTCTGACTCCACTCAGCACAATACCCTCTAGGTCTATCCATATTGCTGCAGATGGCAGGACTTCATTCTTTTTTTTATGGCTGAGTAATATTCCATTGTGTATATGTACCACCTCTTCATTATCCATTCATCCATTGTTGGACACCCAGGTTGCCTCCATATCTTGTCTATTGTAAGGAATACTGCAGTGAACATATGGACGCACATGTCCTCATAAGGAATCTTAAGGAACTATTGCATAGATGTGTTAAAACTGAGCAGACATGCCGCAGAGCATAAGTAACCTTTAATAAATAATCGAAGTCAATGTACTAATGTGCTTTTACAGCCAGGAAATAGCACAGCTCAAGACTTTAAAATTTCTCTGAAGGGATTAACTTTCACCAATCTGTTTGGCACTTTTCAGGATACCTATTTTTCCCAACTTGTCATTTTACATTTTATAATTATAGATCACATCTTCCTTTTTACCTGGACTTGGGTACTTTTATGGCACTAAGTTTTTAGGTAACATCTCCTTGCTCTTTATGTTAATATTCATTTATAAAAATGGATACTTGAGCCAGCTGATGTATAGACTATTATAACTCCTTTCTAAGTGATACATGGGACACCCCATGTAGAGAAGAACAAATACCTCTCTCCAAGTGAGCCAAGTGTCTCAGTGAGAACTTCAAGGGAATTGATCTCCTCTATGCCTCACCTGGGTAAAGGTTGATAACCTTCATGGTTACCTCATTCATCCTTCCTAATTAAATGAATAAATTTAGAATTCTGGATGTATTAGGTTGAGCCATAGCTGATATTTTGGCTTTTTTTTTTTTTTGACATTCAAAATATAGTAGTTCCGTATGGATCAATCCAGTAGAATGTCAGAGGCAGGCTACTTCCAGGGAGCTAAGGGGCACAGAGGCTCTTGTACATTCCAAGGAACATAGCTGAGTGGGGTTAAACTCAGATTCAGCTGTCAGCTAAGAGCTGGAAAGGAACTCTGGTGCCTTGCCTGTGGAGCTCATTAGCACCTGTACATACCTTTCCCCCTGGTTGCACGGGGCAAATCACTGAGCTCTACTGCACATTTAGCATACATTGGTACCACACTGATGGGTCACATCTCATACCTTAACATGGGAGGCTTTAGAAAATTGAGGTTTGAGATGTAGCTAGAGAGGTAGGTAAACAGGTGGATATATGGATCATTGGGTAAGTTGGTAGACCGATCCAGAGTCTTACACCAATTAGGCAAAATGCATTTCAGACAGAATGAAAGCAAGACATAACAGGCCTGTGTTTGTATTGGAAGGCCTGAGCATTTATATAGCACTATATAGTTGTCAGAACACCTTTACATGCATTATTTAATTTGATTGTGCAACAATCTAAAATAGACATGGCCATGTTTTATGCCCGTTTAATAGACTAATGAACTGAGATCTAGAAAGATCATCAAGTTTTCCTAAGTACATTTCCCATTCTGGTTTTTGGCCTGTTATGCCATGATGCCTCCTCGTGATTCTGAACCTCACTATAACTTGGAATGACTTCAAGGCAAGAGTAGCCCTTGCTGCTCAACACTAGGGCAATAACAAGGTTCTCTTATATTTATGATAAAGCAAAGTACCTGAGAGGACCAGATAATGATTCTACAGTAAAGCTGGCATTTAGTTGACATGGAAACAGTAAATTCTGCAACCTTACTATGCATCCAGTGTTTTCTTTACATGAAAAGCATGCAGCTCAGTGTGTTCACTATGGTAGACAAATACTAATGATAACAAAGCTCATAAGAATAGAACATTAGAGACACCTCGACTTGGAAGGGATGTTTTAGGTTATCTATTCTAGTTCTTTACCCAGTCTTCTTTGGGTTATCTATTCTAATTCTTTACCCAGTTGACTTGGAAGGGATGTTTTGGGTTATCTATTCTAGTTCTTTACCCAGTCTTCTTTGAAACCTTAATAAGAGGTGACCTCAGTTTACCCTTTTTCAGTGAGAAGGGGCCATATATACAGGCAGCCTTTTCCATTTTTGTTAGAAAATTCTTTTTTGTGTTATATCCTCCTATACCTTGTACCCTTTGGCCTTATTTCTCCCAGAAGAGTCTCTTAGTATATCACTAGCCCAGACATAACCTTTCAGATGTTAGGACACAGCTTTTGTGTTTACTGCTTGGTTCTTTTTCTTTAGAACACTCCTTACAACTCAGATGCTTCCAGGCTCACTTATAGTGAGTCTGATAGCCAGACGTCAGAGGCACACCAGCTCCTACTGAAGGAAGCTTGGGCTACCCCTCTTCCTTCAGTTATGCCAGATGCCCCCCCCCTTCCCCCCGCAAGAGAATCAGAAATCTAGATTTTTATGTGAAATTTTCTGTTCTAAAATCCTGTCCAGGATGAACTAAGCCCATCTGCCTTCTAGATCTAGCTTACCAACTGTCAGTGTACATTCTCTGCTCTAGCCTGAGTCCTTAGGTCTGTCAACCCTGTCTTATTTGTCATTTTTTAGTCTTCAACATGTGTTAATTTGTCTTCAGGGGTGACTCCCGCTTCAGAATACAATCCTTAACTTAGTTAGTCCACCATAGCTTAGAGTTGGGTTCTGCATGCCTTTGGAGACTAGATTTCTTAAAGGGAAAGTCTTACTAGCTCTTTTTACTGTTTCATGACACTACTAATGTACATTAAACTTGTGGTTTTAACTGACTTCTAATGTAGCTTTATGTCTGTTGTTGTAAAGCCATGGTTTCCCTTGTTTTCTTGTTCATTTTGGGGTTTGCTTTCTTTTATCTAGGTGTAGGATCTGACATATATTCCTATAGAATATCGTTTTCCTCAGCCTTTTTGAAGTATTTCTAGATCTTGAATCTGTCATCCAGTTTATTGACTACGTCTTCCATCTTACTCACATCTGTGACCTTCTTAAATATGCTGGCTATTGGCCTCATCTAAATAATTGATTAACATTATTAAACTCGCGGGGACTGAGGATAGTGGCCTGTGGCATGCTTTTAGCAACTTCCCTTTATTTTAGCACAGATTCATTAATCAGCAGTCTTTGAATTCTATTGAACCAGTTAGAAATTTACTCTAATGTTATCATCCTTACCAAATTTTTAAATTTGGTTCATAAGGAGAGTGTTTTTACCATGCTATGGTAAAAACCAGGATTTTGTGTTTACAGCATTCTCCTCATCTACAGACCTTCGAACTTTATCATAAAAAGTAATGCCATTCATCTGCTATGGGGTATTAGTGAGCTCTGGGGGCTACTGCTATGTACTGGTAATGTTGCCCTAAGTTCTTGGCAAACCATGGATTTATCATCTGTCCCTGAGTTCTTCCAGAGACAAGAAATAGTATAAATAGTGAAGTCCATCTATTTATGCTTTATCTTTTCAGCCCCTGCCTCATTTTTACAGTTTGCTTTCTTTACCTTCCCTCTTCTGGATCTGTTGATGAACTCGACTTTCAGACCAAGGCTCACCCCAGTTCCTAAATCAGTCATGAAAGGGACAGTCAGGGTATTGGCAGAATCAGTGGCACCACTGAGTGGTACTTGAATGTTATCATATGACTAACCAGTGCATTAACTATCATGTTGGAGATAAGCCCTGGGTGCCTGCTGGCTGCCATTTTCCAGAGTACCCTGTCCATTTATGTTGGTAACCTGTCCCTTTTATTACTGCTGATGACTTACCTGGGGCCCCAGCACCTTCTAGGAGTGGGACCTCAATTCCCTACCTATTTCTCTTGAGCTCTCTTACTGGGAAGTTTGGTCCTGACTTGAGACCTGCTGGAAAAGGGTGGGCCTTTGGGAGCTTGAGGCATTATTATTGCTTAGATTCTACCCTGTCTGTTGACATTTACCTTATTCCTTTTCTATGATTAGATTTTTTATTCTCTGGATTCTCAAAAATCTCAAAAAGAGTTTTGGTGAGCTCAGTGTATCACTTTTTTATTGTTACACCTAATGTATTCTAGCCATGAGATTTCAACTTATTTTCTATAGCAGCTAGCTGCTTCTTTACAACCTATTCTGATTGTCACTCCCCCGTCAATAAGACAAAAAGCAAAGTAAGAATTGCGCTATTTTAACATGATATAGTGGAAAAGAAAGTTCGTAAACTCTGAACTTGAACTCTGGTTTACTGTGTACTCTAAGTATATTTTAGGAGCTGAGAATATGAGCTGAGGGATAAGAAGAAACTTTCAAACCGTGGCTTTTCTTCCTACTTGCAGTGTGACTTCCTGCCCAAGCTTGAGTTTCCTTGTTTGTGACATGGGGATAACAGGGTAAATGAGTTACTGTTAAGTAAAACAGGGAAACAGCCCCAAAGTGAGAGCTGTTAAAGCTTAATTCGGTTGGCATGATGGATACAAAGACAGGATCCCTACCTTCAATCTTAAATAGGTACTGAAAATTTGGGCAGGTTATAGACTATTTTGAGCCTTAGTGTTTTCTTCTGTAAAATGACAATAATAGTCGCTTCTCTTACAAGTTACAAGTAGACTTGTTATGATGATAAAATGATACGACTTGTAAAAATGTCTGTTGGTATCATGCATAGGGCATAGTAGCTGCTCATTGAATATTAATTTCTTTTTACACTATTCTCATATTCTCTACCCATGTTAGTAGGATAATATCTTATTTTCCTTGATTCTAATATTATTTTCTAAATCTCTAGCTTTTGAAATAAAATTTAAAAATTTATATTAAATTTATAATAAAATTTTGCAAAGAAGGCTTGAATCAATGCAGAAATGTAACATATTGCTAGATGGGAAGCCCTGCCATCATAAAGGTAGTCATAGAATCTCAAATAACATACATTTAGCACAAGTCTAATTAAAATTTTGGTAGTTTCTTTATTCAAATGAAATTTTCATGAAATAAATTTTTGAAAAAGAAAATAATATACTTACTAGATATTAAAACATGCTATAAAAGTACATTAATTTTAAAATGTGGTATGGGAATAGGAAATGGAATATAATAGAGGCTTGGGTTGAAAAAGCCCTTCTTAGTATGCCATAAAACTCATAAGAAAATGTACCAACAAATAAATAGATACATAGATAGATATATACATACATACATTAAAATGACATAATCCTCTGAAGAGGAAATCTGATAGTATTCTGTCAATTTAAATTTTGACAGAGTAAGTTCATGAGAAATAGATATAAACATAGAGATATATGTACAAGGATATTAATGTATCATTGTTAATCTTAGAAAATTGGAAAAAATTTACAAGCTTCTCAGTAGAGGTTTGGTTGAATAAACTGTGGACATTTGTGTAGGGAAATATTTATAAGTTTGTAAAAAAGAATGAGATAGAGCGACACTTTATCTGTTTTTAAGCGAAACATGCACATTATGGAACAGCATGATTTTTTTTTGAGCCTGAGTCTTATTTTAGGAAAAAAAATTATTTGCATATGTGCTAAAAATTTTGAAAGGAGATATATGAAATTGTTGTTAATTGTTTGATAGGATGCGATTATATGTGATGATCTTTATGTTCTAATTTTATTTCTTTTTTGAATTTAAAAACAGTGAGCACATGTTATCAGTAAGAATAGTAAAAATATTCAGTATAAGTATATTCTCATTTTGTTGCCTTGCGTTTTTATAATCCTCAGCTGATTTTATACATTAGCCTTCCTAAGACTTTTTATGACTGTGCCATTCTTTTATACTTAACGTTCATTGTATGTGTCCTTTTAAAATCTGAAGCTTGATGGAAAGCTTTTTGTGTTGCATCAGGAGCCTTTTATAATACCCACCACTTTTCTTTCTGATCAGGAGCAGTACAGATTAGTGGTTAAGTATATAGACTAGTTTGAATTCAGGCTCTGCCATTTTTTAGTGTGTGACCTTGGGCAAGTTATATAACTACTCTATGCCTCATCTGCTCTGGAAAGTAGATACAAAATATCCATAATATAATAGTAATTATGTTGAAAGAATGTTGTGGAGATTTAATAAGGGACTATATATATACATACACATAGAACAATTCTTGACACATTAAATATTATGCTGTTGTTGTCACTACTATTTTTATTAGGGTCAGTTCTTGTTTTGAGAATCTTCTTTCACCATATTTTCTCAAATAACCTCACTCCGTGAAGTCATAAGGTGTTGTTATACCATTTCTTACCTAGCATGTTATGAATTTTTTGAAATCTGACTTATATTCTAAAAATCAAAAAACTCTTTGGACTCTTATTTATGTGGTTCATCACTGGCTGTTGGGAACTTTTTTAGGATGTTAAGTATGGTTTCTCTTCAGTTCCAATTTGCCAACTGATTTCTTCCAATCAGTGTTGGAAGTGAATGTTTATTAGTGCCAGGAGCATGTAGTTTTTAATATGTGAGAAACAGATATAGCACATTCAAATCTTTTCAGAGGCCAGATAAATGGTACATAATGAAGTAGTCTTACTGTGACAAAAAGGAATGATGAAACAGTGGTGATGTAGAGAGCTTGGACCCAGCTGCCAGTCTGTTCCTGTTAACTTTTGGCTGGTCAGTAAGTAGGCCAAGTGTTGCCACATCTTCTAATTTTTCAAGATAAGCTGAAAATCCATATTTTGGTATGGGTCAGACAAAACAGCCTGAGAGTTGTACCTTTGAAGAGTTTGCTGTTTAAGAATGTTATGACTGGCTTGCTTAAATTTCATTGTAATTTTTACTAAATCTAGATTGATATAGCCTTTAGCATTTCTTATATACTTAACCTAAGTTTTTACATAAGAAAGCTGTCAGATTTATTAAAGATAGTCAATTGATTACATAGTGCACTTGTGTCTATGGTATTGTTGTTGATTTTAGACTTAGGCAGCTAGGTAACTGCCTTCTAAAGCTGTAAGTGTGTAGGCTTGCCTAGGCTTGTGGATCAACTTTGACTATTCCCAATAAAGATAATTTTCATCTGTTTTAGGATGGTTGGGAAAAATGGTTTCTTTATTATGTCTCCTCCCCTCCCCCTTTTAGACCAAAAACGAATTGCCAAACCTTGAATTATTCCATTGGGCGGATTATTGTGGCAAGAGTTTGGCAGCATATTTCTAAAGACTGCTTTCAACCACTCTGCCGATCTGAAAAGCAGTCGATGGTTGCTAAGAGACATACTATTCAAGTATCCCCATAAACATATGTACTGCTGGAGAATGCTATTTAGTAATTTGTATTTCACATTTGCAGTTATACTTAGCTGAAAGGTACCTTATTTATTATGCAAATCACTCTGTCTTTAAAAGTGACCTTTCGTTTTTAAGAACTCTAACATTGGACATGACACAAACCAGCCTATTAAAAATTTTTAAGTTTTAAACTGAAATTCTATGAGGCCTTGAATCTCAGCTCCAGTGCAAAGAACTATTTTCCAAACAGGTTTCTTTAATATATCAAAATGTTTATATTTCTCTCAGAGTCTACAGTAAAAACTATAAAACTTTGAAGAATTTATTTCTACTAGAAATTCTATCAGATAGCCATTGACAATTAACAGTAAATCACTTCATCCCATCCTGTCCAACCTGTAACTTAAAAACCTTAAAAGTCCTGCATCCAGACTCAGCTTCATGGGCGTGCAACTGTGCTATGAGTGGCACAGGGCCCAGTGCTTAGAAGGGCCTTGTGCTTGGCTTAACACTTTGCTGTTGCTGTCTTGAAATTAATAATTTTGAACAAGAGGCACTGCATTTTCATTTTGCGTTGAGATCTGCAAATTATGTTGCTAGTTATGTAGCCTGCATCCCACGAACTGTATTGTTATGTAGCATAACAGTTCTTTCTTGAAATGCTGACCAAATTGGTTGTCTTAAAGATTTAAATCACAGGTTTTCTTGAATCAGATAAAATGAATACTTGAGGGAGAAAAGAATGGACTTCTCTAGTTTGTCAGAATGCCTGAAATTAGAAAAAATAAAAGCATGTGACTTGGTAGAGTTTTTCATATCTGTATGACTTACACTTTTGAAATTTTTATACTGAATTTCCATAGAGGTCTTGAAGTCAGATTGCTAGAAGCTTTTAATGTACAACCTTCTGATCCTTTGTCCCCACTGTGCTTTCTCATTGGTTGCCCGTAGGTTGGCTCACTTTATATAGTGGTCCCCTTGAATTGTTTTGATTCATTGGAGTCACGCTTCTATTGGCTCTTGTTCTTGGTTCCAGGCTGTTTCTCCATGTGCATTACTAGTTCAAGGCGAGGGTATTAGGAAGGTATGATTTTTCAAGACTAGCTAGGTTAAAAACAAAGCTGGAAATATGGAGGTCTGATTTTAGTTTGGATGAAAACAAAATTTGGAGGAAAATATTTAGAATACTAATTCATTGATTATTTGAGGATTTCTGATGCTCTTTAAAATCTGTCTTTACATGGAATAAGGCTGTTGCTTCTTTATTGTACTAGAAGGCAATCGGGTTTTTTGTTTCAAGCCTTTTGCTTTTAATTTTTAAAAAGTTTAAATTAGCATAGTAATAACAGTTTTAAAAATTCAAATACAATTTTATATGGTTTATACTGAAAAATAGCAATCCCTCCTGCCTTATTCTTCCCCAATCCAGTCTCATTCCCTAGAGGTAAACACATTCAAGTCTTCTAGCCGTTTTTCCTATTTATCTCCATATTTCTAAAATAGCATCCTTATACTGTTATTTCTTGATTTTTCATTTTAGATTTTATCTATTTCTACTATAAACCATTATATATTTCCCTTTATATATTTCTACATCTTTCCAATAAAGTTATGCTACAAAATTTAAATCAAATTGTAGTGTTTGCGTTAGTAAGGCTGTGTACATGTCGTTCACAGCCAAGGCAAATATTATGCTATAATTGCATTTCTTGTAAGGCTTTTTTCCTTGCTTAAACCTCTGAAATTAATAATAGTTGCCTTATTTTTTACTTGCTTGCTTTCCTGTGTGTTGGTCACTAGTTCATCCATTGATGCCGAGAGCACCATATAACCCTTCTCCGAATGGGCCACACATCAGCTAGTCTGTCAGTTCCATTTTCTTTTTTCTTTCTTTTCTTTCTTTTTTTGTGGGCCTCCTTCCTAGAGCCCGGGTCATTCTGCTCTAGTTGGCATTGGTTGCTTCTTCTAGGCTGTTTGACATTTTTCTTTGCTGCTTGCTCTTTTGGACTGTCTTTATTTGCTTAGTTTCTTCTCTTTCATTTTGGTGGTTGCTTCCAGAAAGAGCATGAATGGGAGGTAAATTTAAAGGGGTTATGGATCATTTCCTCTGAGTGTGGGGGGCGGGCGGCGAGGGCAGGGCCATACCAACAAGCAATTCTCTGATGCCACTTGAGTGTCCTACAGTTCAACTCAATTCTGAAGATAGTGTCAGATTTCACAGGTTAAGAGCTCAGTCCCATCAGACTGTCCCCCTATTTCGACCCTCCCAACCCCACCACCCACACTTCAGACAACAGCTCTAAGCCCAGGTTAATCACCTGTGTTTCTGACCCGACTGGCTACAGATTGGTGGTTCCAGTGATCCCCTCCTTGGGTTTGATGAATTTGCTAGAGCAGCTCACAGATCTCAGGGAAACATTTACTTACTAGTAGGGCAAAGGAAGGGGAAAGGGCATGGAGCGTCCATGCTTCTCAGATCACACTACTCTCCCCCAACCGAGTGTTCATCAACCCGGAAGCTCTCTGAACCCAGTCCTTTCAGCTTTTTTGGAGGCTTCATCACATAGATGTGTTTGATTAAATCATTGGCCATTGGTGATCGATTCAACCTCCAGCCCCTCTCCCCTCCCTGGAGGTCAGGTAGGTGGAACTAGAAGTTCCAACCCTCTCATCACATGGTTGATTCTCCCAGCAACCTGCCCCCATCATTAGATACCCTCTGAGAACTACCTCATTATCATAACAAAAGACACCCGTATCTCTCTTATCACTTAGGAAAGAAACTCCAAGGGTTTTAGGAGCTGCGTGTCAGGAACAGTGGATGAAGACTAAACATATTCCTTATTAATCACAGTATCACAGAGTTTTATGATACCTGTTTCTCTGAAAACATTGTTTTTCTACCTGTATTCTTGATTGACATTTTGGATATGTGTAGGTTTTTAGGTCAGAACTTATGCTGCCTCAGAAGTTCTAAGGAATTGCTCCACTGTCTTTTAGCTTCCAGTATTGGTGCTGAGAAGGCCTATGCCAGCCAAACTCCTTATTATTTATAGTGACTTATTTTCTCTGTAAGCTTTTGAGATCTCTTTGTCCCGTGTTCAGAAATTTTAAAGTGATGTGTTTTCGTGTGGGTTTTTGTTCATTTATTGTGTAGAGGATATAATGGCCCTTATGTATATAGAAGTTTATGTCCTTATTTTTCCTAGAAAATTGGAGTGAGTTCTTCCTCAGATGTCTTTCTTCATTTTCTCTGTTTTTCTGTCTCTGTGCCTGTTTGGCATAACTATTAGTCATGTGTTGGACCTTCCGGATTGATTATCGGTTGTTTTTCTTTTTTTTTTTTAATCTTTAGTATATTAACTTTGTCTTCTGGTTATAAGTTTGGGGTACATTTTCCCATTTTAATGTTCCAATCCTTCTGAAATTTTTATTTCTGTTACATTTTGAATTTTCAAAAGTTCTTTTTTATTTTCTGAACATTCATCTGTAATAGCATGCTGTTTTTGTTTCAGATATCCAAAATATTTATTTATTTGAGTCCATTATAGGATCGTTTGTTTGTTTTTCCTACTCCTTGCATTGTGGCTATTTCCTGAGTTCTTTGTGTGGTTGTTTTGGTCTGTCTTTTATGTTAGGGTGTTTGGTGATCTTTGACTTCATAATCCTAGTTACGTGTTAGTCATCAGAAAGCCTCTTAGAGACTGTGTGAGTGCATGTGTGCGTGAGTAGGAGACACGTAGCGCACTACACGTAATGTACTGGGCAAAGATCTTGCCCTTCCTTTGGGTATTAGTATATGTATATATAAGTGCTTCTTCCTGAGGCTGTCAGTTTTCCTAAAAATGGGCCTTCTCATCTGCCTCGTTCAGAATGGGAGTTTAGTCAAGAAGGGGGACTGGCAAAGGTCTCACTCAGCATGCAGAGTCTTAACTACATTATTTTCAGTAAGTGCTTCGCTTGGCTGTGTATGATGTCCTCAAGACTAGAGACTTGGTCATTTATCCTCTCCAGATGTTGATTGTAAATCTTCAGTACACTGCATGGGACAGGGATCTGGGAGGTCTTGTTACTCCTACAAACTTTTAACTAGTCCTCCTGTTTTTAGCTCCTCACACCCTTGCCATCAGTTTTTAAGCCTTTTAAGGGTTCTCTGGTGCGAATTGGCTTGCTCTTGTTGGCTTCTCTCCCTGCTGGCAGAATGGAAAATTATTTAGCAGAGTGGAAAAAAAGAGGAAACTGAAGATAGTTACCCCTTGCCTTCCACTTTCCATCTTTGAAAAGTGTGCAAACTTGTATAATCTGCTTTCCAATCCTCTCTGCCCCACAGTTTCTTTCATTTTTATTCTTTTACTCTCATTTCAGGGAGAGTTCAAGAGGATAGAGGTTCAAACCCCCGTGTCTAACTGCCTTCTCTTTTGACTGTTGGTTTATTATGAGGTTCGAAGGAGAGTTCTTTGGTTAAATCACTACACAGTTCATCCCTGTTCATTAGCTTCAGGAAGGCTAGTTTTGTTAACTAGGAGTCAGCATGTTGACAGGTCTATCTTTGTAATCACCTTGGAAACTCTCCAGCTTCCTTTTTGGAGAACCAGTTGCATGTTATATTGTAGGGGCACAGTCCACCTAGGCATTTATGGATGCTGGATTATATTTTTAACTGCCTTTTGTGTGTGTGGGGAGTGTTTGGAGTATATATATGACTAAGCACACACATATTTTGATTTGGAAATCACAGCTCATTCTACTATCCTCTTTTTTGGCCTATGCATTATTGTAGTTTTTCCTTTGTCTCATACATCATAAAATCATAAAGTGTGTGTTCTATAGAATAGCAGAAAAGTAATTTATATATTGCGATTCATCTTTCTCATAGAACATGATATATATAATGCTTGTGACTCTGTAAATGACTCATGTTAGGTGACTGGTAATGCATTTTCTTTAAGGGCCTAATGAAAACATTTAAATAATTTTTTGTTTAATTATTATGTTTTTATTAAACTCTTAAGATTAACAATACATAAGCATAATTAATTCAAGTTTTGCTAACAGTGCACTTTTAGACCTTTTATGTTGGTTGCAAATTACTCATTAAACTCTTTTCCAACACTTAAAAATAGAAACGAAATAAAACAATAGAACTCATAAGGTTAATTATTTCCATTAACAAGGAATTTAGAGATCATATGTCATTATGTACATGTAATAGAGAAGAGATACTGAGTCATGGGGTCTCTTTTTGCCTGTAGGGGACACATGTCTTTCTTAGAATGTTTCCTGTGGAAATGTATAGTTGATTTGCTCGTTGCTTTTGCTGTGGGCTCTAGATTTGTTCACGTGTGTGTGTGTGTGCTCGCGCGCGCGTGCACGTACACAGTTGTGCACACACACCCACCAATGAGGATAGTCCCTGTCATGTGCAAAGATTGATTGATAACATGGCCAGGTTGGCAGGGAAATGGCAGGTATTTTAACAATATCATCTTTTTCAGATAGGTTGCTTATCAAGATATATGACATTGAATCAGCCATGAACACTTTCACTACCTGTAACTCCTAATTTCTTCATAGGTCAGCCTGGGTGTCCCTTTTTCTAGAAGCCTTCTCCAAAACAGTTGATAATGTCTGCTATGTATTTATATAGCATCCTGAACCGTCTATCACACTGTTTATTTACTACCATTCCTCATTAGACTAGGCTTTCTGAAAGCAGATTGTATCCCCGATACCTTGCCCAGTGGCTGGCTCTTAATAGGCATACATATTTATTTGAAATATTTATTTTTTGAATGGATGGATGGAAGAATGATATTGTATAGCCAAAAATTGTGTTTGTCTCACTGCCCATTTTTTAATACTATTTTCAATTTGTGCTCCCTGCCATTATTTAAAGGGCTATTTTTGGGGGTCTACAACTCTGCCTTTCATTCAAAGAAAAGCACAAAACAAAAGTAGTTAATTTACTTGATTTACTGCCCACTGAATTAATATTCTGCTGTCAGTCTCAGCCTCATATCTTAATCACCTGAAATCATACTTTTGTGTGTTGATCGTTTTTTTTCTGGTAATTAGGGTAGTCTGTGTTAATTTGTATGCTGTCTATATATTCTTGAAATGTCTTGTTATAAAGTCAACATTAGAACTATGAATTTGCTTTATTGCCATGACAATGAATGTATGAAGAACTCAGTAAAATTTAAACCAGTCTCCAAGTCTGTTCTTCAGCCAGAGGAACCTGCCCACTGTCATTTAGAAAAAAAGTAGTTTTATTAAGATATAATTCATGTACCATAAAATTCATAAAATTTAAAATTCAGTGATTTTTAGTATATTCATAGTCATGTAACCATCACTACCATATGATTACAAAACATTTTTATCATCTTCCAAAAAATGCCATGCTTGTTAGTAGTCTGTCCTCATTCTGCTTTATGTCTCTATGGATTTACCTGTTTTCTGTATTTTATATAAATGGAATATTTATACATTTTTTACAGTTTATTAATTTCATAGAATATGTGGCTTTTTGTATTTGGCTTCTTTCACTTAACATGATCTTTAAAGGGTTCATCCATGTGGTAACATATATCAGTACTTCTCTTTTTATGGCTGAATAATATGTCATTGTAGTACATTTTGCTTATCTGTGCATCAGTCGATGGACATTTGGGTTGTTTGCATTTTTAAGCTATTATGGATAATGCTGCTGTGAACATTAACGTACAAGTTTTTGTGTTGACACATGTTTTCAGTCCTGATAAAATATAATCTTACCAGAATTCATTTATTGACTTTAGATTACAAATAGTTGGGAACTTTAAAAATGTTATTTATGTATAACATACATACAGAAATCATGACTGTTCAAAGTGAGCACACCATGTGACAAGAACCAAGGTGTAGAAAGAGACATCGCCAGTATCATTGGGGACTTTTGACGTTTGCTTTGATTTAGGTTGTTTCATTTACCTATATGCTCTGGTAGAGCTGAAGTCTTAACTATACATCTGAAACATAAGCTCAGGAGGCAGCTTAATTATGTAGTGTAGTGGTTGTGGTAATGGACCCTAAGGCCTCGGCTGCTGGGATTTAAATCCCAGCTCTACCAATTAGCTTTGAGACCATGGGCAAGTTACTTAACATCTCAATTCCCTCATCTGTAAAATGGGGATAAAATTACCTCATAGGGAGTATTAATATAAGTAGATCGCTTAGAAAATTGCCTGATGATCATACTAAGTGTTGTATATGTGTTACTTATTATTATTGTTGTTGTTGTTGTTATTATTGTTATCTCTTCATGGAAGTATGAGTCCCTTGTCTGAGTTATTTATCACTGTATTCCCAAAGACTAGCACTATGCCTGGCACATAATAGTTACTCAATAAACTTTTGAGGAAGGACAGAAGAAAGGGATTTCAAATAAGGAGTGGCATCTTATTCTTTCCTGAAACCATTTTTGAATAGCTATCCTGTCTCTTATTTACAACAGCTTTTGGAGCTATTTGACAGTGAAGACCCTCGGGAACGGGACTACTTAAAAACAGTCTTACACAGAATTTATGGCAAGTTTCTTGGTCTTAGAGCATTTATCCGAAAACAGATTAACAATATTTTTCTAAGGTAAGTGGAGGGAGGGGGGAGGAGGAGAAACAAAGTTGGTAGTTTTATAGAAGTATTATGTAAACCTCAAATATTTGAACGTAGTGTACTGACTTTATTATTTTTCTTTCTTTTTTAAAGGTTTGTTTATGAAACAGAACACTTCAATGGCGTAGCTGAACTGCTGGAAATATTAGGAAGGTAAGCACATTTTCATCAAATTGCTAATCTCAGGTGAATATCATTCTGATAATTCGGTTCAGGTGGTGCTGGGAAATACTGACCTAGATCTCTTGCTGTGTGTATATCGGATACTCTCATTGGTGCTTTAGCATGTTTCCCAACTGACACTTGAAGACACGATTTCTTGTTCTCTTTGTTCCACAGTTATGCATTGCTAATTCTGTGATGACTAAAGGAGCTAACAATTTATTCCTTATTACAGAGACAGTACATCTAATTGCAGTCAGACCATTTACTCCAAAACATCTTATTCTTGTTAGTTTCTAGGCTACCTGTCCTTTGCTGTATCTTTTGAAAGCAAGTTTATAATAAATTGGGAAGATTGCCATTTTCAAAGGAATCGTGTACCCAGGTGTAGTTCTTGAACAGCTGCTGCCTGGCATAGTGGAATGAATTGGAAAGAGACAGCTGTTGCGTAGGTTTCTACACATATGGGAGGATAATGTAACTGGACAATCTGATTACTTAGTCTTTCCTTCTAATATGAGGAGAAAAGGAAGGTGGAGTCACATGGTTTTCTCTGTGACTTCTCTAGGCTACGCTCTATATCCATGAGTATTCTTGTCTGAACAGATGTCAGAGAATGGTGTCTGGAAATGAAGAGGGTCATAAGTGAGCAAGGCAGGCAATTACTTACAGAAGGAAAAGAGGGAAGGGAAAATAGAGTTGTTGATACCAAAAATTTGGGGACCATTCAACTACGTTTAAGAGCACAGGGGCCTATGCTAGATAATCAGAGGCAAATTTTCTTTTCTTAAATTTCCCTCCTACTTAAATGTATTCTTTGAAGTAACTAAGAAATCCTCAATGCCACTGGGATGGGTTTACGGTTGTTCTGGACCAATCACAAACTGATTAAGGGTTAACCTGATTTCATAAGAACAGTTTGTCTCAGTTTAGCTTGTGGTAACCTTGCTAATTCATGTCTCTTTTCTTTTTCCTAGTATTATCAATGGCTTCGCTTTACCTCTTAAGGCAGAACACAAACAATTTCTGGTGAAAGTGTTGATCCCTTTGCACACTGTCAGGAGCTTATCACTCTTCCATGCCCAGGTAGAATTTTGTACAACTACTTGTGTAAGCAAAGTTTGTAAACTTAATGTTTCTTCGATATTAATATTATTTTTTAAAAAGACTCGTTAAAGTTTAAAATACTCCCCAAAGAAAACTAAAATGTGTATTCTTTTTCCTTTGCATAAGAGACTCATGGAAATATTTTTCAAGTGGAAGGAGGCTTTATTTAGTCATCTCATTTTTCAAAGAACTTAGATGAGCTGCTCAGTTCACAGAATTATATATTGAACATGTTGCTTATAATAATATGTATGTGGGCTTTTCAGATTTACATCTTTGGACATGTGTGATCATTTTCGAATGTTCCTGAATATTTGGTCTCATCTGCATTTTGCATTAGTCTGTCAGTTGCCCTTTGCCCCTTCTAGTTCATTCACCTTTTTTTTTTCTTCTCACTTTCTAATATGAATAAATACTTGCACAGGTAAACAAATCAATCAGTATATTTTCACATCTTTTTATTTTTAGCCTCCATTACTTTAGAAAGCATACCCTGTCTTGTTCCCACATTTATTTCTGTGCTAACATTGCCTGGCATGGTAAGCATGTCACTAGAGGGTAGATAAGTGATCTAGTGGTGTTTTAATTTTAGTATTTCCAACCTAACTCCCCCTTACCCCAATGAGAACGTTTTGAGTTTGCATAAAAATGTAACACATTTTTCTGAGCAGTGTTCCTCTTTAAATGTGAAATTCTGTGTTTCGAAGAAAAACTAGTCCATATGCTTCTAATTTAGAACACCCGTCAAAATGTTGTTTCGCAAGAGTAGATTTCTTGTCCAAGAATCTTTACAAGCTCTTTTACAAATCTTGCCTCTAGTTTTTGAAATAAGATATTATATTTCATGTTCATTTAAAAGAATTCTTACCTAGATGAGTTAGCATCAGATGTTAAACTCATATTTCTTCAGGTTCTAATTGTGGCAGGTATAACCTTTTATCTCTTCTTGAAACTGCTTTCATTAGCTTCTGCCATTTCAAGGAGTCAGCAAAGTTTTTAGTAGGAGCCTACTTCTCATATAAGACTCTTCTGGAACCACAGTAAAACCCAGTACTGTTGACGTTAGCAAAGAGAGAAAGGAAGTCCATGAGATGTAGCTCAAACTCTATGTAGATGAGATACTTTCAGAATATACTGAATATGATATTTCACCTCTGCTTTTCATTAGCTGGCTACTTCATGTCCTAATATTCTTTTAAAAAAAAATTCCCTTGGAGCCTTATTAATGTCAGTCTTTGACAGGAAAAAGTAGCTTTTTGTTTTGCTTTATACGTTTTTTATTTTTAAAATGAATTGAATATGAAGTTACTAAAACCAGAGTCTGGAAACTTTTTAGGAAGTTTTAATAATATATTTTTTGAACCCTTAGAATATAGAATTTCCAATTTTGTCTTTCGTTTCTTGTTTTTCTAGCTGGCATATTGCATAGTACAGTTTCTGGAGAAAGACCCTTCACTTACAGAACCAGTAAGCATTTTTCCCATAATCTCAAATTATGGGTCACTTTTCAGTATATATGAAAAATTAACTGTTATTTGTTTTTCTCCTTTTCGTTTTAGGTTATTAGGGGGTTAATGAAATTTTGGCCCAAAACATGTAGTCAAAAAGAGGTAAGTACTTAATGTCAGTGTGCTAATAGGCTAATAGCCTACTAAATACTTGGCTGAGTGTCAGGCACCAAACTGCTAATGAGCATGTATAAAATGCATTATCTCATCTAATCCTCATTGTAGCACTGTAAGGAAGGACTGTAAATATTCTCATGTTACTACTTATGAAATTGATGCCTAGAGAAATTAAGTAGCCTACCCAGGCATACTAAATATAGATCGTTAAGCCAAAACTCACCTCCCCGATTTGTGAACCCTGGAACTTTTATCACAGTGCTGCTCAGCCCCATGGAAGGCCAAGTGAGGCCCCTGTCATGTGTCTAACTGTCTAGCTCTCTCAATGTCACCTCCTAGTGACCACCTTCATAGTATGGAGGTTTTGCTGCAGTATAGATAGATGGTAGAGCAACCTGTCCTAATACCCAATTTAAAGTATAGTATAGATGGGATCTTACTATGTACAATCATGAAATATATAACAGACCTTTAGTTGCAGCTACTCACAAGTGGCCCTGGAAACCTCTGACCGACAATCATTTCTACTTTTGCTCACACCTAATGGTGCATGTGCCATATGAGGTAGGGGAGTGACTCTCTTAGCTTGGAGGTGAGCCTAGCTGGGTACCAGATCTGTACCCAGTCTTCTGAAAGGTTAGAAACCATGCACAGAATGGCTCAGAAAAAAAGGTCAGCTATTTTACATCTTGGAAGAATTTGGGGAGATTTTATGTATCTTGACAAATGGCAAGGGTCTACCATATTTTGTTTTAACAAACACTCTCCTTCTCAAATCAGTTTCAGTTCTCCAAAACCCTACTTTATACAGTTTCAGAAAATCTAACTTCTTAATACCTATTAGGTAAAATTAAACTGTTCATTGCTACCCAGATGCATCTTAAGATATGAAAACATTGTCATTTTTATATATTTTAATTACATACTTAATTTTTTCCTAAGGTAATTATTTTTTCATGCCCAAATAGGTAACTGGTTTTTATTTCTCTGTCGGTTTTCTATTATATTTAAAACAATTGACGGTGCTATTGATTTGGCTCCATTTTGTGATCTAAAGCTGTTTCTTGGTGCTGAGGCCACAAGATTAATTTGCACTTTATAGTGAGCAGTTGTGTACACATGCGTGTGTGTATGGAGGTGTGGAGACTGGGTCAGTGTGTGCTAAGGGTTTAAAGTGGTACCTATGTGGGGTGAATTTTCTCCTTTGCGTCTCTCCAACTCTGTGTTCTGTTAACTAGCATATCCTAGAGTAGCATAGCACATAGCAAGGGTTATAAATATTTGGGAAACATCTGCTTGTGCCAGTATGGACATCCGTGCGGGAGGTCCACTCCCCCATTATTTAACAAAACATGGACAAGAGGAGGCGATAGCTGGGTTGGTAGCAACAGAGAGGAGAGCCCCACAGGACAGTCCCGTTCCACAGGGACTGTGAAGTAGATGGACCATGTAGAGTGTTTTCGCCAAAGTAAATAGAATCGTATTTTCAATGCTGTAGGGAACTTGCTCTCAATAAATACACTCTGGCAAGTTCCTTGTGAAATGAACACCTAACATGAGTTAATACCTGATTTGCTCATGTTTGGTTTTATGTGTAAATTTTTCGTAAAACAGTGCAAACTCTCATTAATCTTCATTGTTCCTACGTATTTTTTTTTAAAGAGGTGCCTGACATTTTGTGTTTTGCATATACTTACAGGTCATGTTCCTTGGGGAGCTGGAAGAGATATTGGATGTGATTGAACCTTCACAGTTTGTTAAAATTCAAGAACCTTTGTTTAAACAAATTGCCAAGTGTGTATCTAGCCCCCATTTTCAGGTTAGTACTAAAGAGGGCATGAGCCAGAGTGGCCTATGCAACATTATTATTTTGTTAAAATTTTATTTGTATTGAAAAAAATATAATGGATACTAGCTAGCTGTCTGTTGTTATTTACTTGCTATTTTCTCACATGTAACAATAATTTTAACAATAACCACCTTTATCTTGAGCACCTCCTACATGACAGCCACTGTGATGGTGCTTTCTGCTCAGTAACTTTCATTCTCATGACCACCCTGCAAGGAGGGCATTATGATTTTTACAGATGTGAACACTGAAGCTCAAAGTGGTAAAATAACATGTCTCAAGTAAAGTAGCTGAATAAGAGGTAGGCTGGTAGGGTTCCTTTAGTGTGTGTAAAAGAGAATGCTAAATAAAGCTAAAGAGAAAACTAATATTCCATACTGTGTTAGATGTTTTACATTCATTATATCTAAACGTCAAATTCTCCTGTGAGGTCTCCCCTGCCCCCCCATCTTCTAGATGGAAAAAAAAAATGAGAATAATTTGCTCAAGGTCCCAAGTTAATAGGGAGTAGAATCAGTAGATACAGTTTCTTGGAGAAAGCCCGGGACCATCCCATGGCACTGCTCTGCCTCCTTGTGGCCACTTTGGGAGAAACAGGGAAGGTGAGCCTGGGCAACCCTTTTCTCATTTGGGGCCCTTGCAGCAGCACTGAGGAACCCATGCAGGAGGGAGGAGGGTGATCTGGGTGAAAACACATTAGGTTTTATCCTTTGTTATCTCACCAAAGGTCCAAATCACAGACTAGAAAATTTACGCTTTATAGACTGCTTGCTGATTTGAAGAGATTGTTCAGACTGTAGTTGGCAGCACAGAACCTCACTGCTAACATAGTGGACTTTTCTCCTGCTCTGTCATTATCTTGCAGAGTTAGGGACACTGACTGTTGTCTAAAGACATCTTAGTATGTCAAGTCAGTGATCTTATGACAACCTTGTGATTGTACCACAAAGCCAAAAATAAAAAAAGCAGAAACCGTTATGTGAACCATTACAATCAGATGATATGCCACATATCTAGATAAAAGAAAAAACTGCAGGATACTGTGTAGATGTTTTACATATTACACATGACCTGTGGTGCTCAGACATCTGGATTGTTTCCCTTATATTTCAGTTTTCATGAGGACGTTTGGTATGATGGAGGGCATGAAGCAGGAATCTCTTCCACAGTGTCAGAGGGAGGCTTGAATAATGCTGAGAAGCCCAGAAAGGAGACAAAGCGTCTTGGTCAGCTGGAGCTGTCTTAGTTGAGCTATTCTAACAAACAAAATACCACAGATTGGGTGGCTCATAAACAACAGAAATTTATTATTCCGGAGGCTAGAAGTTTGACGTCAGTGTGCCAGCGTGGTTAGGTGAGGGCTCTCTTCTGGGTCACAGACTTCTTTTTGTGTCCTCACCTGTTGGAAGGCACTGATCCCATTCACGAAGTCTCTACTCTTATGACCTAAGTACCCTCCAAAGATCTCAGCTACTAGTACCATCATCTCTGGGGGTTAGGATCTCAACATATGAGTTTTGGGGTGACAGATATTTAGACCATAGCAGATTCCATAACAAAACACCACAAACTGCGTGGCTTAAACAACAGAAGTTTATTTCTCATAGTTCTGTGGGCTGGAAGTCTGTGATCAGAGTGCTGGCCTGGTCTGCTTCTGGTGAGGGCTTTCTTTCTGTCTTGCAGATGGCCACCATCTCACTGTGTCCTCACATGGCCTTTTTTTGGTGTGTGCATGTGGAGAGAGAAGTGATCTCTTTCTTCTTCTCCTTATAAGGTCACCAAGACTATCACATTAGGACCCCACCCATACGACCTCACTTAACCTTAATTACCTTCTATCTCCAGACACACTCTCACACTGGGGATCAGGGCTCATATGAATTGGCAGAGAATGAGGGAATGACACCATAGCAGAAAGGAAAAAACTTTTTAAATTCTTTGACAGAAGTAAAACTGAGAACAAAACAGAGTAAAGAGGTTCTTTTTTATTCATTTGTTAAGTGTTCATTGGTTCATCCTGCAAACATTTGTCCAGTGCTACTCTGTGTAGCCAGATGCCTGTCACTACTTGCCCCAGATGTGGCATTAGGCTTAGAAGGCTCCCAGCTAGAGACACTGCCACCATGTGCATGGGAAGACGGTGGGTCCCAGGAAAGTAGTAGTTCTGTTCTAGTGGTCAGACATGCTAATTTTTTCTTAGCATAAATGCTGCCTTTCCTCTTTACGAGGATTTACTGGATACTGACTTTCTGTGATTTACATATTGACAAGTAGATACGTTGAGTTCGGGATACTTGTTAGTGTTAAGTGGCAGGAAAATTTTAGACTCATAATTGGATGTAGGAAAAGCCTAGATCCCTCCTTCTTTATCAGCATCCTCTTGTGGTCTTTTTAACCCTTTTCCTGTTCAGAAAAAAAAAATGCAGCTCGCTGCCAGCATTCATTTAACATCATGCATAGGAATGCTACGTTTTCTAGGATTTGACATTTTCAGAGCTAGAATTACTATATTTTGTAAATGGAAATACCACTACTAAAAACAGAATGCTGTAAATAGAATGATGTCATTTGTTTCCAGAGATTATCACTATACTAGAGCGATGCGAAAATAATAATAAAAGCAAGATATTTTGTGGCAAACTTTGGGGATAAGGTTAGGACTGTAATCTGCGAGCTATCTCGGGGCAAACGCTTTAGCTACAAGCACTGCCGGCGAGTATTCTTGGGGCAAACGGGAAATGGGTTAAAAATTTCTCCTTTCACTTTTGAGTTTTAGAGCAGCCTCATCTTCCTTCCTCTCTCCTTTTTCCCTTTCCTTGCCTCCTTTTCTGACCATCTCAGCCACACCATACGCATCATGGTTTTTAGACATATTGTCCATGTTGGTGCCTCTGTATCTCCCTTCCTATAATTCTCCCAGCCTGATATGCTCTTTCCTTCTTTCGTCCTTCAAAGCCCCGTGCAGATACTATCTCCCGTGTTATAACCCTGCCAGTCCTCCTCTTCCCCAAGTCATCTAAGTGGTTTTTTCTGTCCTTTCCTTTGGCACTTTATTTCTGTATCTGATATGGCATTCATCACAGTTTACATGGGATGGGCTTGGAGAGTCCTCCCGTCCCCACCTGCATATGAGCTTTGTAGGGATAACGGAGTAAAGAGGATAAGAGCAAGAACTTTGGAATCTGCCACTTGCTAGCAATGTGACCTTGAGCTTCAGTGTCCTCATTTGCAAAATAGAAATAATGGCACTTACTTTGTCAGTTTTAAATAATATGTGTGTGAAACAGTGAGTACAGTGCCTGCATGTAGTAAACATTTGATAATGATTGTTTTCTTTGTACTCTCAGGGTCTAGTGCCTCATGAGTCCCAGGATATTTTTTGAACCAAGTTGAATAATGTAAATGGAAAGGTTCTAATTTCTCAGAGGCTATTGGTGGGTACATCTTGTACCATTTTATTAAAATTAAGTTTAAATTTAATTTATTAAATTAAAACATAATTTCTTAATCTGTATAAATGAAAGCTGCCACTCTTTTCCTCCCGTACCCACATAACTCCTTTTTAGAGATTTTAGACTATTTTTTTTGAGATTTTGGCTTATTTTGATTACTGTTATTTTAGATTACTTTTTAGATTTTTTTAGATTTTTTTTTGAGGTGTTTCTTTGAATTCATAGAGTCAGTTGATAGTGTGGTAGTCAGAGAAAAGGGATCTGAGATAGATAGCAAGCAAGCATATGTACAGCCAGTTTCCCTGAGTCCAGAAAATGAGTGACTTTCTCCTGGCTTACCCAGTTCAAAGGAAGGGAGACAGAAATGAACTCTGGAAAGAATCTGGGCACTAGACTCAAGTCCTAGCTTTGAAAACATTTACTAGCAATGTGGCCCTGGCCAGGTTACCAATCTCTCTGAACCCCAGTGTCCGCACCTGTATAATAAGCACAGTAGTACCTACTCCTCGGGCGATGGTGAGGATGGAACATTCTACCTGCAGTGCAAGCGCAGGGCCTGCCGTAGGAGGTGCTTAGCAAAGGTTACTGCTCTGCAGAGATGGACAGCTGAGTTTTTCTCAGCAGCTGTTGACCGAATGCCAGCCGTGTGCTGGGCCCTGCGGTTGATCTGAACTGTATGGATGAAAGAGGTGAGCCAGGAAGAGGGTTAAAGAGATGGGAAAAAAGTGTGGCATATAGAAGTAGGGTAAAGGTGTCTGGGCTTGGGAGCTATACAGGGAAAATGTGGAATCAGACGAAATTGGCAGTAATAAAGGAGAGTGGAAGTAGGTAGGGAAATTTCTTTTCCTTCCCCAAATCGATGAACCACTTTGGAACTTTCTAAAAGATTTTAAATCCACAAAAATGTAAAGTGTGATTAATATTTAATTTTACATTTGATTGAGTGATATAAAAATAGTCTTAAAATACTTTTGTTTGGAGATTTATAATTTTGTTTCACCTATGTCTTTTTTCTCTCTTAACGTTTTCTTTTTCTTTTTGCAAAGGTGGCAGAAAGGGCACTCTATTATTGGAATAATGAATACATCATGAGTTTGATAGAAGAAAACTCTAATGTCATCCTTCCCATCATGTTTTCCAGTCTTTATAGGATTTCAAAAGAACATTGGAACCCGTAGGTTTACACAGTTTTCTTCCTCCCTCTCTCTCTTCCTCCCTCTCTCCCACCTTCATTCCTTCCTTCCTTCCCACCTTCCCTCCTTCCCTCCTTCCCTCCTTCCCTCCTTCCCTCTTTTCCTCCTTTCCTCCTCTTCCTCCTTCCCTCTCTTGCTCTCTTCCTTTGGCCTTCTTTCCCTCCCTCCTTCTCTTTTTATTGAAATGTCTTGAGTACTTGCTATGTGCTAGATGCTATGCTTGTCGCTGAAGACAGATACATGAAAAGATAAAGTCTCTACCTTTTAAATATTCACTGACTGGATGGGAAGACTACAAGTAAAGAGGTACTTTATAAAACAGGGTTTTAAGTGTATTGTGTTAACCTATCTCTTTACTTGAGGGCTTCCTGACCTGTCTGGGAATGTGGCAGGGATATTTTGGGGATGTTCTGGAGTGAGAACAGAGGTTTGTGGACATTGGTGGCAATGCACTAATTGAATCTTAAAGAAATTTGGTAGCCAGACGGGATGGGGGAAGCCCTTTCTGTGGGTCTATTCATAAAAAGGCACAAAAATGTAAAAAGTACCTATCAAATTCTGAGACTTTTGAGTTTAGGAGGGTTAAAGCGCAAGGTGTTTTAGGGAGGTTGCTGGAAGATAAGGTTTGAAAAAGGAGTAGGGCCCACATGAGCCTTCACCAGATGAATGATAAGGAAACACTAAAGAGTTGTAAGGAGGAAAGTGGCCCGAATTGATTTGCATTTTAGCAAGATCCATTTTTTGAAAACCAACTCAGTCATTATACATGTTTTCTAGAGAAAGAGTTTAAACTTTCCAAGAGAACTTTAACATCTAGTCCTTCTAAAGCATTCTGTCTTTGGATAGCTTTACATATTTCTCTGTGGAATAGAAAGAAAAGTTAAAAACTAGCAGATATAATTCAGTACATTCACAGTATATTCATCTTTAAAAGTTTTGCATACAACTGTAAAATATCCCATATTTCATTTTTGACGAATTTTATTAGCACGTAAAAATAAGAGCTGGTAAACATTTAAGTCTCCTTATGCGCATGGTCTCTTGAGAACCTAGAGAGTAGTTTTAGCCAGTGTCTATAACCTCTCAGTATACTGCATTTGGCCCTTCTCCAGCACTGCCCATTGGGTTTGAGAAGGTCGTTCCCCTCAGCAGAAGGCAGCTCAAGTTTTCCTTTTAATAATGGGCACACAGAGGAAGCAGCATCACAGCAAGTACACTTTCTTATAAATGCTTTGGAAATATCAAACTCATGGTTTATTTAACATACGGCCTAACATTTACCCGTGCCTTTTCAGAGGTATTGGGAGCATGTCATTGCAAAATGGAAGTACTTTTGTATATTTTTGCAAAGGATAATGCTATTTAGACTCCAGTCTGAAGATATCAAGCCCATCATGGGACAGCCTTCACATTGCCCAGGAGCTTATTCTTCCACTTGATGAGTATGGACCACCATTTTGGCTATTTAGCTGTATAGTGTTCTACAGCTAATAACAGCCATCACTAGTAGCTTGCCAGTTACCTTACCAGCATATATGTTGCATCGGTAAGGGGACTAAGCAGGCATGAATGGACTGATGCAAATCGTAATCAGACACAAAGTTCATATTAAACTGCCCAACTCTCAGGGCTTTAGTATCTTATCTTTGAATATGAATTATATATATAGATATTGTCTCCATGGAACAGCTTTTGATTTTGTTGAATTATGTGTATTATCACTTTAAAAATAAAATTCTGTGCAAATTCAGGTCTCTCAGGTTAATCCTACCATAGGTGCTCCTTTTTTAGGGTGAAGTTGCTTTATTTTTATACTTGCCTTTTTAGTAAATGAAGTTAACAAGTGCCCACAGGCAAGTCTATTCTGGGTACCAATAATTAGAAGGGCAAAATTAGATTTTTCTTTTTCTAATCCTGCCAGTTCTTCAGAAAGATGTCTTGCCTTGAACAGTAAAGAATGTAACTCTCGATGTGAAGATGAACTGTAGGTCATTTCTAGTTGTTTCAAATAAAAAGGGATGGAGATAGTGTGTAGTACGTGTAGCTCATTTAAAGATTGTGCTTTTGCTTTCTTCATGCAGCATCCCATTGTGTAAGACTAACCAGCACGTCCTCTTTTCTGTGTGCTTCCCAGGGCTATCGTGGCGTTAGTCTACAATGTGTTGAAGGCGTTTATGGAGATGAACAGCGCCATGTTTGATGAGCTGACAGCCACATACAAGTCAGATCGTCAGCGGTAACTTTTTAAAGCTTTTTATGTCAGCTGTGCATAAAACTATTGAATTCTTTCTTGGCTCTTTGCTGAAATTGCCTAATTGTACCCAAAATCATAAGCAGCACAATTTTATTTATCTATTCGTTTTTGCATGCTCATTAGCTGTCTTTATTAGCGTGCCACTGGGCAACAAAGTGTCATTTTGAAAAAGACTGCTTTCTTCCTTCCCTTCAATAATGTTTCTCTTCTGCCTCAGGGTTAACAGTCTGGCACATAGCTGGTATTTCAAGCCCGCTTAAGGGAACCATCAGGTAGTTTGCCATCTGGATTCACTCCCATTCTGAACTTATTTGAACTAGAATTGGGCTGATCTTATATTTCACTCCAGCAGCAGGAGGAATGAAGCACCATTTTGTTTAGCTCTTTGGCCCAGAACTTACTTTCTATTCTAGAACCCAACAAATGCATTACAATTTAAAGTGCAGTGAAAAGAACGTGGAGGTGAAGAGTCTAGTATTATACAAACCTTGAAATGTTTAAGACCAAAAGGGAGCAATAACCAGTTGAACTCTTACAATAAATGTTTTCGATTTAATAAAGCCTTTCTTGA
Source organism: Pteropus medius (assembly GCF_902729225.1). Lineage (NCBI taxonomy): Eukaryota > Metazoa > Chordata > Mammalia > Chiroptera > Pteropodidae > Pteropus > Pteropus medius. The sequence continues at coordinate 3,716,049 of NW_024340695.1, read as the reverse complement.
TTTCATTTTACAAGATTCTTTAATTTTGTTATTTCTTGTTCAATATGTCCAACTTTCCAAAAGAAGTTGTCTTGGTCCATTTGGGTTGCTATAACAAAAATACCTCATATGGGTATTTTATGGGGACTTATACTCAACAAAATTTATTGCTCGCAGTTCTGGAGGCCAGAAGTCCAAGACATGGTGCCAGCCTCCAGAACTTTTGGATAAAGATCCTCTTTCAGGTTCCTACCATTACCTTTGGGGGTTAGAATTTCATCATATGAATTTTGGAGGGACACACATATTCAGACCATGGCATTGGTGTACTTGGAGGGACTGAGGAAAGTCTTGAAAGTGTGTTAGTAGTTGGACCTCTGGTTTGGCTTTGATCACCCAGAAGCAAATGCTAGATTTGGGATCCTTAGAGGATCCCAGAGGTTGTTAGTGTTCATGCCCAGGACCTTGCTGAACCTCCTGAGCAAAGCTATCTGTGGACCCTTTGTTTCTTTGCTTTGCTTGATTTCGGTTGTGTTACTTGCATTTTACTGATAAAGAGAACAATGAGGGGAAAGGTTTGGTGGCAGAGTACAAAGACTATCACAGTCATTTTTTAAAATTTTCAGGATGTGGTATATTGAAAAGCAACTTAATTATCAAATATTGCAAGTGTTTAACTGTAGATTTTTTTTATACAATGCTGGAATAAATATCAATTATGGGATACCTTGTGTCACACTTGCAATTTAAAGAACTTCGAATTTACTATATTTATAATTGTTGCAAGTCACTGAATTAATAATAACTCTTGTCTCAAACTTAAAATGTTTTTAGAATGTTGTTTAAATAAAGGAGATAAAATACACGTTTTTATACTGTGATGTATATCATTAAAGAGTGTGTTGTACAAAATGTTCTTTCTTTTATTATAACTAAAAGCTCATTATTATCCTACTTGAGTAAGGATTAAATCTATAGAATCCCATTAAGAATATTAAAGACCTTATCTCTAAAATATTGAGCTTGATTGAATTAAATTCATATTTATTGAACTTCAATAATAAAGGTTATTTAAACTAGACTAACCTCTTGAAAAAGATAAGAATTAACCAAAGGGACCAGGAATTGACACTGCGAAGTTGATTCTGATGATTTGTAACTTACAGTGATTGTACTTTCTAAATGAAAGAAGGAATTTTTTTTTAAAGGAAGGGTAATATTTTGTCCAGTGAGCAGTAGAAAGTTTTATTGAATAGATGGAAGCATTGATTTCTCCATAGATTGGGAAATAGGAAAAGGAAATAAAGAGATTTATTTGGTACTATCAGAAGAACTGAATGGAGGATTTCACTTCTGGATGGCAAGATGTTAGTAACTGTTTCAGTTCAAATAAAATTTTTAAGTATTACAAATCTGAAAATGGTGGGTGGAATAAGTAACTGACACTGTTAGATACATATGCCAGCCAACATTAGTGTTATGTAAAATTGAAATTGGGAGAGAATTTGACAGTATACCTAGCTTGACAATGTGGTTAAGTTTTTAAATTCCCACCTACAGGCAGAGAGAAAGGTGGGAAAGAATGGAGGTGACACTCACTATCAGAAATATTTAGAATTTTTGAAGATAAAGTTGTCAGCATAAAGATGTATGACAACTCAGTATAAAGTTCATCTGGAAGAAAAGCCCCACAGGACAAATCATATTGAATGCCTTAAAACTCTTGATCAAAGATATGAATGAAATGCTTCAGTAACAAGATGATGAGTGTTTTAATGATGTTAGGCATTAATTTTAACTACAAATTAGGACAATATGAACCTAACGTATGTTTAAACTGCTTTTTAGTTGAATAAGGTTCCTAAGCCCTTGCTTACCAATTTTTCCTCCAAATAAAAAGGTCATATGCTCTGAAACTTGGAAGGATCTCTAGAATTGATTTAAATGTACTCAAATCAGTGTTCTATAACATTTATTTAAACCTTAAATTGTACTGAAAAAACAAAAGTGATAATTTATCAAACACTTCCTTTTACAGTTAAGAATCTGGAGTTCATAATGATTGGAGAATTATCTAACCTTGCCCCCATCGCGCCATATAATTTTTCAGGGTCAAAATTACCCAGTAGGTAATTGTTTGAAAAGCAGTTAAAGTCACTGAAATTCATTTTGTGCAGGTTATATTTTAGATAGCTGAAACTAGTAATAATAAACAAGGCTTAAATTACCAAAATATTAATTATGAAATGGTAATATTAATTGCCATATTATATAACTGAATAGTCCCTCAAGACTTTAGTGGAATGAAAATATGAAATTACATAGGTTATTTGTGGAGATTTTTGTGGGAGAATGAAGGTTACTTTCTGTTACTATAGATATCAATATAATTTTAAAAACTGGGTGATGATATAAAAAAATGTGAGGCATTGGAATTATATACAAATTTCACTTAAACTATGTGGATATCCCTGAGTAAATATTGTACTATGACTGAAGTTAGATCTTTGCTAAGTGAAGTAGCATGAGGACCGTACCCTCATGCCTGAGATGGCAGAAGCCCCTGTTGTCAGGATACACAAATGTCATTTGGGTCTGCGGTTTGCTGGTTCATCACAACATGAGAAAACTAGGGATAGTGCAGTGAATTACTTTTAATAAGTGTGAATTTATTTAATTTATATTATAGTCATGTATTCCTGGATTATGTATTTCCAACTTGGTTGATGTTAAAGTTAACATTCTTTCTTTTATAAAAATGTCCTTGGCAAAATAAAATTTGTTAACCTTATTTTAGACATCCAGATTTTTGGTAAATTTTACCATTTCCTCCAAAAGTCTGGAAGTCACTAGCCAAATCGACACTAAACTAAATTTGAAGACTAGGAACATTAAAAATTTAATACATAATGATATCAAAAAAGTTCTGTCCAGATCATTAAAACCAATCACAAAAGAAAGAATATTTAATTTGGTTGTATATATAAAATAAATTATGATTATTAATACTTGTATGGACAAAATACTGCTAAATAGTTTAAATATACACAGTATAGGAAAAATAGATTCATAATATTTTCTTTATCAGTGTTGTTTCTAGCAACCCTTTTGAGAAACTATTTGGGGACAAAGAAAAAATTAGATTTTAATTAGACCCCAAGTAAAAATCACTCATGTGCCCTTGGTTTTAGGATAACAGATACATATAAATGATCCCTATTTTCATTTCTCAGTAATTTTGAAGTTAATTTTCTAATTGAGTATAAAGAGCATTAAGGAAAAATCTTAAAATATTCTTGTCATCTACTACTATGACCATTAATGCTACTTTGTGTCTATGTAAGTGTCAGAGAAAGAAAAAAAAGAGCAAGAGAGAAAAACCAAAAAGAAAAAAACACCCACAAACTTAATGCCAAATTTCAAAGACCTTTAAAAATATACGTGGGGGAAGTATGTCAAAGAAGCAGTTATTGATGAATAACTTCTTTAAACCTTCTCTGTTGTTTACCTTATATTCTGTTTCTTCCCCAGTGAGAAAAAGAAAGAAAAAGAACGTGAAGAGTTATGGAAAAAACTGGAGGATCTGGAGTTGAAGAGAGGTCTTAGACGTGATGGGATAATTCCAACCTAACAAAAATAATGACAACAACATTACTAACCTGTGGAGTCACACATTTATGTAGTAGAAGATGGAGCAACAGTTTTCTGTATTGTGCAACTTTACAGTAGATTTCACATTTGTTTCATTATTACAACAGCACTGTATATACCTGTCTCTAAGTAAAAGAAAAAAAATAAGGACTTCAATCCAAAGTTTGGACAGTAGATGGACTTCTCAGAACTTTGCAAACATAATCATTGTTCTAACCTTCTTACAAAAAAAAGAGCAGTCTTCAGAGATCTGTTGATGAAATTGCTGTTAAAATTTCATTATTGGGAGTTCCTTATTTATCATTAGCAGAGAGTATGAAACAATTTTCAAATGTGAACAATCTTAAATTTAGCTTGTCTTTCTGCTAAGCTGTTAAATGTATTTATAGTAAAGGAAGAAAAAAAAAAGACTGTCATTTCCATATAAGTTTGTATAACATCCTCCTCTGGATAACTTGACTGTAATTTGACATCTTTTCCTTTTGCACATTCATGCGTTGAATGCCCACATGGAATGGGGCCATGAATTATATAGGTCCCTGATAAAAGTTTTGTTTACTGGTGCAAACATCTTTCCAGTAACCAGGCAGTCCTGGTACTCCTTTAGTTTTAAAATTAGGAGTAAAAGAGAAGAGGTGATAAACATAGTAGGGAAGGGAATTTTGGATTCATGCATGAGTTCATGGTGAATCCAAGTCAATGTCTTGAATCCTTTGAAAACAGGCACTGGGACATCACAGGCTTCAGTACCTGACCAGTATTAGTTGCGTACATCACTGAACACACATACCAGAGATGTTGTAGAAATGTCAGAAAACATCCTTTCGGACCATTTTGAAATCAGAGAGACATTAAACACAATTACAACCATGAAATTGATCGCCAAGAGTGCGAATCTAGCTGGGAAGAGAGTTGAGCAAACAGCTTGGACTGTTTGGAGTTGTTGCCTTACTTTTTAATATGTATTTATAAAGTATTCCAGCAAAAGAGGATGTAGCCTCTGGGAAAAAAACAAACATGTTACAGTGTTTTTTGTAGATTCTCGTTCTATATCTCATCACAGCGCCAGCCCTGTTTTTAGCCAGAAAGGATTCAGGATAAACATTATGCATTCTGAATTGGATGCATATTCCTAACTACTGTATTTGTTACCAAAAGTGGTTCTACAAATGCTACTGAAAAAAATCTGGAAATTCCTAATGTCCTGAGTATTAATAATAAAGTTTAAAAATGCTTTTATATCAAAGGTGCATCGTGACCAAATTGTTTAAGAAAACAAAACAAAACAAAATGTAGGGCTATATATATCATAGATATATCTTATTGGCTCTCTGCTTTGTATTTAAAAGAGGACTTAACATCTTGGGGAGATAAAAGTACTGATAAAACTTGTGTACAGTATGTACTTACCTAATGTTGTTGCATTATTATGTACTGAAAGGTATGTGTTTGGGGGTTTATTTCCAGGATGCTTTTGCTTGGTATGGACATGGCAGCAGTGAGTTGATAATCCTAAACCATCACTTCCAGCAGTATTCATGGTATAGAGCTGACTCTGTGTTCATGTGTTGAATCGTGATAGCAAACATGAACATATGAACTGTTGTTGCTCTTAGTAGAAATATAATACCAACATGGGCTTGTATATTTTCTTCCTTTCATTTAAATATAAAGTAGAATATGCAGTTGTTATGGTTTCCAAGAAAAAGGAAAAAAGAGCTGCTGACCATTTTCCCCTATTAAGTGTTTCAGGATTATCAGGTCACAGTTTGTATGTAAAATTCAACTAATTATGGATATTGTCATCTCAATAACCATAAAACAGAAACAAAAGTTGGCATTGTTAATTCTGAAAAAGAAACAACAGTAAAAGAGTCATATGCAACACCAAACACAACATGGTTTAATGGAATTCATAGATTTTTTTTTTTTTTTATAACAACGTTCTTGGGGATTCAATGTAAAATTGGCAGAGGCTGCCAAAGATGAAACAACTTCTTTTAAAAGTGCTGGAGCAAAGGTGCAATTTCAAATACTAAAGATAAAAAATAAATTTGTAACAAATCATCTCTGATTTTAGCCCGTTAGTTTGACTCTGCATTACATTTAGTTTTGACAGTAAAAACTTTTGTTTGCCATTAATTCATCTTTTTAGATAGAAGGCATTAAAAATCATAGGTTTGTGAAATATCTCTGCCCATTAGAATAAAATGCAGTCATTTGAAATGAGAAAGACCAGGCTCCTTTTTTGCACCTTGCCCTGTCCTCAGAGTTAAGGTGAGAATTCCACAGATATCCTTGATGTCAATTTTGTATTTGATCATTCCAAACCGAGAAGAATAAAGCCAAATTTTAGACATATTTAAAGAAGCAATTATAGACACATGTCTAAAATTTATAGGGCAACTTCTGAGAAGAAACACTGTCTTTTCTTTTGTAATTGAAAGTAACAATGTGACATTTGTCATGTTGTGTCCGGTGATGCAGAGTAACTGAGGTAATCTGACTGTTGCACTATGTGACACATTTAAGGATGTACTTGCTGCATTTGCAGCAGCCCTCTCTTTGTTTTTTTTTTCCCCACATTTCTGCTGTTGCTGCAACTTGAGTTCATTGTGACAAATGCATCTTTGTGTTATATTTTGTTTGCTTCATAATTTCCAGAATTATATATAAATCTATTTTTTAAATAGCAAATATTGTAGTTAGTGAGTGATGATTACTCCAAACTTATCCCTACCATATTGGTTTCAGGGGTAGGATTAAGAGTATCTTTGGAAGAAAAAACAAAAACCCTGTGGTTTAGAGCGATGCTGAGGCCTTAGGCTGTGGGCCTAGAAAAACCATGTGAATGAATTGACCCATCTCATCCTTTGAATCAAGCATGCATTCCTTTTTCTCATCGTGCAAGTGTCCCCGGTTGTTTTCCTTCAGTGTTTAGTTTTTGTCCTTTTAAATTTTATTATATTTTGCTCTCCCTGACATCTGACTTTTTTAATAAAATAAAATAAAAATTAAAAAAGTAAGAAATAAATAATACCCTCAATGCCGCTGGATACTCACAAGCAGGGTTATGGTCCTTCATCTTGGGCTTGCTTGCCTAAATGGAAGGGTTTAATTTATTTTGTACCTCCTCCTATGCGTGGGACGTCCAGGGTGCAGAGCCAGGAATTGCTTGTAATTGCACCTGCTATACTTAAATGTGTAGCCCTAGGCTCAATCACACTATGGAAAGAAAAAAAAGTATATTTAGAGCTTTAAAAGCTTTTTTATTTTTTTGTGGGGTTGGGGGGGGTGGTGGGAAAGGGAAGATGTATGGATGTTACTGGCATTTTTAACTGTTCAGAACTTTTTTTTTTCCCTCTGTTTTGCTTTTTCCCTTTAATTGGATGCACTGACCTGGCCCAAGAAATGAGAAGTCTCTCTCTTGATGCTAATACCAATGTTATCACAAAGTGACAGTCACCTACAGCAAAAAGGTGGCACCAGACACGATCCGTGATATTTTATTTGCACATCAATATTTTTATTTTTATATTCTGGCTCAGCTGCTTCTCTGAGTGGAGTTAAGGAATGAGCCACAAAGGAGTTTCGTAGTAGGTATATTGGCAAGGCATTTTATATTTCTCACTATTTAATTTTGAAAATCTAAAAGAATTGTGCATCATGAGAGAAAGTTGAGCAAAATTTGATCTAGTGGAATGTTCATTTGTGCTGCTTCTTATGCACGATAGCAGCAGTAGTATCTCTCTTGGAAATAAACATCCCATATTATGATGTCTATGAATATAGGTTTCCTTTTTCTTCCCTCCCTCCCTCCTTCCCTCCCTCCCTCCTTCCCTCGCTCCCTTTCTTTCTTCTCTTTTCTTTACTTTTTTAGAAATCACTTATTGTAAATAAGTTGTAATCCAAACCTCATGTATCAATGGGGAACTTTCAAATATAAATATTACCAATACATTTTTCTGGTTGTTGTCTGATTTTTGATTGAGGTATATGAGAATGAAATGCCATTGCTTTTGGTTTGAGGATTTTGCTTTAGCTTCATAAATCTTTTGGTATTTTAGTATTTCATTGTTTTAGCAGGAGAGGGCAGCAAAGTTTATTTTCTCTGTTAGAAATGCTGTGGTTCATGATTGGTTTTAAAGTGTGTGTGTGTTGTGTGTGTGTATGTGTGTGTAAACAGCATCTGTTTGTGGTAGAGGTGAAAATGAAACATTTTTGATATGAAAAATTGCATATGAAAATTATAGACTGGTTCAACCAGACAATGAAGACTTCTTATCCACATCAAAGTTAAAATGACACAAAACAATCTTCCAGCTCTGGTTAAAATATGCTACTTCCTTTTCAAACACAACAAAATGCAAGCTGAGTCTTAAAATACTTGGAATTGAAAATGTCTTTCTTTGAAAATGATTTACTTCAAAGTGGTAACAGAAACAAAAATGAAGGTGCTCCCAAAGAGAAATGTAACCTTTCCCTTTCACAGGTGTGTGAGAGGTTCTGTACTGTGGGTGCATCCTAATAAAGAAGCAGTGAAGAGTTTTCAGGTGCCTGGCTGTGTTTTGTTTGTTTGTGACCTCTGTTGCCTTTTTGAACTATACAAATAATAGATTTGATCAACTTACCTGTGCGATAATGGGGTTGGTCTGTTCAGGCTTTCATCTTGAGGAAATCAGTTCACAACTAGGGGTATGTAATGTTGGGAAGTTGTCCAGTGTCTATTGCTGTGTAACAAACTACTCCAAAATTTCGTGGCATAATCCAACAGTTATTTTTTCTTCATAAGTGTAGTTTGGGCAGGACTTGGCAAGATCATCTTGTCTCTGTTCTTCAAGTGTCAGCTTGGGTTTATCAGGTGGGGCAGGAGAATTCACTTCCAACATGGCTCACTTATATGGCTGGCTATTTATTGGCTTAGGGTTCAGCCAGAGGTCTCAGTTCATGGCATGGGCTTCTTTAGGGGCTTCCTTCTTTGGCTTCCTCACAGCATGATGACTAGATTCTAAGAACTTGTTCTAAGAGACAGATGTGTAAGCTGCTAATTCTTTTGAGGCCTGGGCGCAGAAACTGTCATGGCATCACTTCTGTCGTATTTTGTTGGTCAGATAGTCATAGGGCTTGTTCAGATTCAAGTGGAGGGGACGCAGAACTCACTGTGATGTGGTGAGAGGGATGTCATCTTTAATCAACCGTGGGGGTACTTTCTTTGTAAAGCATTTGATTTAGGTGGCTAATTAAATCATATCCGACTTGGAACTGTATGGAGTTGACTAGTTAATGTTTCATGTTCAGTTAACCTCTGAGGGAGGGAAAAATCCTTGTAAACTCAGCAATTTTATATTTTGAAGCATAACCATTTGTAACATCTGAAGATCACCCTCTTGGTAAGTTACAGGGGGAAGAAACTTGTAACAGAATTCTAGGGTTCAAAGAAATTTGAGTTTATTTTAACAGAATATCTATTCCTTTGTATAACATTGCCTTCTGCCTGTAAATAAATATTTATGATAATGGAGGCGAAGTAAATGTAGCATCCAATTTCAATTTCTCAGATTTTTATGAAATAGTGTATCCTGGTGGTGTCTAGTAGATCAAGTTTATATTTGCCTTTTTTTTTTTTTTTGAACAGACTAAACTATGAGATAGCAAGGAGAATTAAAATTTGAATTTTTTAAATGATACTCGTTCATTGTGTAATTTGTTCTTGAAAAGGCAGATTAAAAAAAAAAAAGTTAGGTAGCTACATGCTGCTCCCCACACCTAAAGTCCACTACAAGACGTGCCTTCATTGATTGGATCATTGTTTATTGATTGCCTCTATCCATAGTCTTGCTTATTCTCTGATGATCAGATTTTCTGTTTCTTTAATCTCTCATTTAGTTCACGTTTTTAAAAATCATAGCCCGAATTAATCATACAATTTGGAGTCAAAGTTTGCAGCTACCAGGTGATATGAAGCCTAGAACCAGGATGGAATTCAGCCATGGCCCCCTTCATCCTCACTAAAGCTCTTCAGGTAAGATGTCTCTGGCCAGAGTCACCCAAGGCAAAAGCCTTGGACCTGGAAATTGGAGACCCTTGGGATTATTTAGGTTCTGCTATTTATTAGCTGTCTGACTTTGAGAAAGTTTCTTAATCTAAGCCTCAGTTTCACGCGTAAAATGCCGGTAAACTGATACTTAGTTCATGGTGTTGTTATATTACATTGGATATTATATGTAAAGCAATTAGTACAAAGCCTGGCACATGGTAATCTGCAATTAATATTAATTACTTTTAATAAATGCTTATTTTACTAGCTATTTACATTAATGACAAATAATTTTAATAGCTATCACATATCAAATGCTGTATGCCTTGTATTGTAAGAATTTTATATTCATTAAGTTTTCACCACAATCCTAGGGTAGAAGTTATCCCCATTTTTTGGATAAGGATAAGACAGCTGAGGTTCAGAGATGTTAGTAGTCTTTCTGAGGTCACACAACTACCAAACACTGAAGCAAGATTCTGACTCTAAATTGCTCTGAATAGTGATCACTATACAGTACACTACTTCTTAGTATACTCATGAGATTTTATTCCCCATAACTTAAAAAAGACTGAAATTTACTCCATTCTTGCAAGAAAGAGCCTTATTTCATTCATCTTTGCATGTCCATTCACCATTCTATTTTCCTAGGAGCCATCCCAAACTTCTGTATCACATTCTTCAAGTCCATTATTACAACCCCATCCCAATTTAACTTCAAAAAACAAAACAAAACAAAAACAAACAAACCCCAAAACAACTGTTGGCTAGAATGTGGATAAACTGAAACCCTTGTGCACTGTGGGAATGTAAAATGGTACAGCCACTGGAAAACTGTATGATAGTTCCTTAAAAAATGAAAAATAGAATTAACTATGTGATCTAGCAATTCCACTTCTGGGTAGGTACCCAGAAGAAGTGAAAGCAGGATCTCAGATATTCGTGCACCCATGTTCATACAATTTAGTGACATTTAATACGCAACATTGTACAATCATTGCCCCAAAAGGGAACTCTATACTCTATTAACAATCACTCCCCATTTCTCCCTCCCCAACCTGACAACCACTAAACAGCTTTCTGTCTTTCTGGATTTACCTATTCTGGATATTTTATATAAATGGAATTATTCAATATGTGATTTTTGTGTGTGTCTGGCTTCTTTTACTTAGCATTGTGTTTCTGAATTTATTCATGTCGTATCATGTATCAGTACTTAACTCGTTTTGTAGCTGAATAACATTCCATTGTATGAGATATCATATTTTCTTCATTCTTCGGTTGATGGACATTTAGGTTATTTCTACCTTATGACTATTGTGGATAGTGCTGCTATGAACATTCATTACAAATTCTTGTTTAAATGCTGTTTTCAATTCCTTTGGTATGTAGTTAGGAGCGGAATTGCTGGGTCACATGGTAATGCTATGTTCAACGTTTTGAGGAACTGTCAAACTGTTTTCCATAGCAGCGACACTATTGTATTCCTGCCAACAATATATATCCTTACTAACGCTTGTTATTTTCTGTTTTTTAATTGATTATAATCATCCTAGCGGACGTGCTACTATTTTTTTAAAAAATATCTTTTTTCCAGTGTTCTTAAATTGGATAACCTTTATTGATCCTTCTTCAAGTTCACTGGCTCTTTCCTCTGCCATCTCTATTAACTGTTATGCCCATATAGTAAATATTTTCCTTTTAGATACTCTATTTTGGGGGTTTTAGAGTTTCCATTTAGTTCATTTTCATAGCTTCTCTGTTGAGATTTTCTATTTTTGTATTCATTGTATGTTTTTCTTAATATCACTGAGCATAATTATAATAGTTGTCATAACATTCTTGTTTTCAAATTGCAACATCCGAGTCACCTAAGAATCTGTCTTTTTTAATGGTGTTTTTCTTGAGAATTTGTTACATTTTCCCTGTTCCTCATATGTTGAGTAAATTTGGATTTTGTCCTATAATACTTTGAATATTTTGTTATAGGAATACTTTGTTATAGGAATATTTTGTTATAGGAAGACTATTATGTAATAGTCTTCTAAAGAGCATTACTTGTTTTGTTCTAACAAAAACTAACTTGGAGGGACTCAAACCGTAAAATCCTTTTCTTGTGTAGTAGCTCAAGTCTCAATTCAACCTTTTTTTTTTTGTCATACGCTGGAGTTTGTTCCATGCATGTGAGGGTCAGGCGTTAGCTATAGATTTGGGCTAAGTTGTACACAAAATTTCAGTTCCTCCTCTCTGGCACTCTCTTTTCTGGGATACCTCCCCTCACTTTCCAGTGGTTGGGGTTGTCTTGAACTATGTCCTCTGGTTCTTTAGATCGGAAAGATAATTTCTCTGTTTGCATCCTCCTACTTCACATAGTGTTGACTCTCAGCCTAAAACCCTATTAATGTCCCTTTTCCAGCATCCAATTCAGGATCCATATTATATTTGTTGTTATGTCTTCTTAGTCTCTTCCAATCTGTGACAGTTCCTCAATGTTTCCTTATCTTTCACTACTGATACTTTTGGAAACAGTACTGGCCAGTTCTTTTTTAGCATGGCCCTCAGTTTTGTTTTCTCATGATTGGGTTGAAGTTACGCATTATTTGGAAGAATGCTTCAGAGATGATGCTCTTCTCTCAGTGCATGATATCAGGGGATATATGATATCACTGTGTATTACTGGGTTGCAGAGAATATTAACAGTCATATTAATGCAATCCTTGATGATCAATTTACTTTAACATGATGATGTATTAGGAGGATGGGAGAGGGGAGGCATAGGTCGTACAAAAATAAGCTAAGTCCTTAATAGATAATGTCTGTAGAGTTGCTAAATCAAAGAATAGTAGTATAAGTGATTGGAGATGTGGAAATAACTACTGGCAGCTTAAAGAGTAAAAAATTAGCTAAAAGTGGTCAAAAGGGAAGAGAAGAGAGTGATCATGCAAAGGAAGACTATTTTTTTTTTTTCTTTACCAAAGTCTCAATGCCTGAGAAATAGGTCAAATAAATAATGTGCATTCTTTTTACAAAAGCTCTGTGCAACAGACCTTAGACAACCTCAGCTGCAGATTGTAACATGCCCATTGATATAAAAAAGGCTTTCTTTGAGACTAGAGTGATTGTAATACATAAGGATAAAGCAGATCCAAGTCAAGCGTTAGGAAGTAACATGTTGAGCTGATATTCTCCCAAATATGTAACTATTTTCTTGAGCTTTTGAGAACGTAAGGGTTGGAAATTGACCTGTACCACTGTTTGCTGCATTCTGGATTAGAAAGAAACTTGGCACAGATGGCATTCTAGTTTGCTTGAATGAGGAAATGTGAACATCAGATGGCATTAATTAGTTAGGCATTTACAGGCTATTTCACTGACACAAAAAGGATATTATCACTGCTCCCCATTGCTCTTCAGCACCTGGAGTGTCTCACACAATGGGCAATCCGAAGTGTCAAATGATTATGATTGAACAGATCAAGCTTGTGGAAAAGGCAGGCCTATTTCCTTATTAGAACTCTGGTATAGCTTTGTCCTTTTAGAAAGCCCGCTGCAGGCTACAGGAGGTCCAGCGAGCCAGGAAGGGGCCATCTGCATGGACCTGAGAGGAGGCCGTCAGGGAAGGGAGAGGAGCTTTCATTATGGCCTCCGCAGGCTCTAAATCTGTGGGCCCAAAGGTCGTGAGGCATCCTTGTGGAAGTGTAGTCAGGCACTCCTCTTATTAGTAATTTGATGAGGAATTATCAGAGAAACCTCCGAAGATCCATAAAATGGCACGAACAGTTTAGCTAAATTACAGTAGTGGGAGAGGAAAGGGAAGTGCTGCAGAAAATCCTTTTAAAAGCTCATAAATAAAAAGCACATCAATTTTGGAGGCTTTATTTTCATTATGAAATTGCATGTACCCTTTCGCTTTTACTGTTTGTTGAAGTATATCCTTGCAGAAAAGTGCACATGTCATACATGAACAGCTCACTGAGTTTTTACTTATTTCTTTTTAAAGATGAAAACATGAAACCAAAGGGAGAAGCAGAAGACAGGTTGGGAGAGACAGTATTCTGCTCTGTCACCATCTGGTGACAAGTGGCCTGATGTTCCTGGTGTATGCCTGATGGCCAGGTGTGGCCCCATCTCCCTGAATTGTCTCCGCTCCTCGAAGGGCCAATCAGAATTGCCTCAGGCTTGACCTCCTGTGGGGTTGCCCACCACCATCCCACCAACTTCAGGTTGCACCCAGTAGGCAGTAAAAGTCTTCAGGTTCTGGGCTCCAAAAGAAATAAGACTGTGAGCAAGTAAGGGAATAAATACAAAGACGCTGCTATGATTTTTTCCAAGAAACTCAGGGTTTGTTTCCATCCCATGACTCATCACTGATTCAGACAAGTGAAAGAAAGCCTGAAGGCAGTAGATTGCACTGAATACAAAGTCATGTCACTCCCTTCCCTAAAACCTTTCCATGATTACTTGATACACTAGGGATAAAAACTAGACTCCCAACCATGGTCTACAAAGTGCAAGTTACCTGGCACTGTCCAATTCTCTAACCTTCTGTCCTGCCGAGCTCGCTGATCCTAGCTCCACTGGCTGCCATCCTGTTCCTTATTCGTGCCTCAGGGCCTTTGCACTTGCTGCGCCTGTGGGGTTCAGTCTTTCTGCTGAGCGAGTAGGGCAAACACCCCTGAAGCCAAGCCACTGGGTGTAGGGTCTGGGCTTGGGATTTCTCAGAAATATCGACATCAATGAAGATACAACTGAGTGAGAGTGGCTTAGTGGGGTATTAGGGATGAAACATTTGGTGATGGGTTTTTGCTTTGCAATCTCCATCTCATCTGAAAACATGGATTCCCTAGCAGATCGCTGGGCCACTGCCCACGTGTTTCCTCCAGCAGTTTGACCTTTGAGCAGGATGAGCGGTTCCTATGATGGCTGTCCGCTGGGGTGGCAGCCAGGGTACCCAAACATTCTGACACATGATAAAGAAGCTTCAGGCTAGAAAGCCCTCCTAGCAACACTGTTCTGTTTTTAACGAGCCAAGTTGGCAGTAGGATTCCATGACCCATGTCCACTTCTGGGGATATACCCTAGAAAGGAGCCGTGGGGTCCTAGCTGGGGGCCTCAAGAGTGCTGCTTAGCATTCATGCTTGGCCCCAACTAATCTGGAATGTTTCTCTAAGGCAAATACCAGGATGACAAATCTATGGATGTTTGAGTGCCCTAAGGATCATGCCTGTCTAACTTTGTATTGTGTGTGCTTTATTCAGCATGATCTCACGAATGCCATGGGCATGTCCTTATATCTTGGTGTCTTTAGATCGCAGTTGACTGTGTGACTCATTCTCCTGCATAGGAAATTGCTACTGCATGTGCAGCATCCATTCTTACAGATGTTTCCACAGACACAAAGATACAAGACACACAGAGAAGGCGATATGAAGACAGGAAGAGACTGGAGTTACGCGGCTCCAAGGACTGCTGGCAGCCACCAGAATGGATTCTTTCTCAGAGACTCCGGAAGGAATCAATCCTACCAACACCTCGATTTTGGACTTCTGGCCTCCAGACTGTGAAAGATTCAATTATTTGGTTGCGGTAATTCATTTTGACAGCCCCAGGGAACTAATGCATAGAGCATGTGGCAGGAATGTGAGATGTTAAGATTTGCAGTGTCTTTTGGTGTCATGGGATAATCTGAGTTCCCTTCAAGAGAGAGAATTGAGGACTAGAGTGTTATTTGGAGCTGGTGTCATGGGTCCAGAATGGCTATTACAAGACTTTTGAAAATAAAACAAAGGCCAAGACAGAGGCGGAGGCCTCCTTGACTCCATAACACCAGGGATTTGGCTGAGGGAAGATCAGAGGGGTATACGTCTCTGGTGTGTGACCAGGCCATGTTGTCTGGGTGGAAAATTAACACTTGCTGAGATAACATTTGTTTGCACTTAGATAATTTTTTAGGAAAATGACCACGGCCATCGCCTGAACTAAACTGGAATCAGAAATTATCATTTTCCTTTCATTCAGAGGGTGGAATACATCCTTCCCCACTTCGGAGTCCTCAGCGATATGCGCAGAGGGAATGTCCATTAAAATCTGGTTTATACGGATGCCAGATTTTACCCCGTACAAATAAGGACAGAAGCCTGAGCCTCATTTTCTATGTGGGAAGGCTGGGGATTCTTGGAGGGTGAGGAAGCACCAACTGGGAGTGAGAGGGGCTGCATGTGTGTATATGCACCAAAGAAGGGACATGATCCATGTCCTGATCAAGAACTTGTTCTTTGTGGTTCTCCAGTTTGAGATGGCTGCATGTCAGTCCTGGAGTCCCCACGCATAAGGAGATTTCCATAGCTTTTCCTCTTCTAGGCAGTACTGCAGGTCAGAAAAGAGGTACCCAGGCTCATTCTGTGTATATTTGGATTAAGAAACACTGCCCGTGCTGTGGAAAACAATATAGCAATTCCCCCAAATATTAAAAATAGAATTACTGTATGATCCAGCAATTTCACTTCTAAGTATATGCCCCAAAGAATTGAAAGTAGAGTCTCAAAGAGGTATTTGTATATGGCCACATTATTCACAATAGCTACAATGCAGAAGCAACTCAAGTGTCCATGGACAGATGAATGGATGAGCAAACTGTGTGTGTGTGTGTGTGTGTGTGTGTGTGTGTATGTTTGCTTTTTAAATAATGTCATATGATATATATACATATAAAATATATAGAGCTATCTAGCTATGTCTCTATCATTTATCTATCTAGAATTTTTGTTCCATATGACAATTTAGTCTTACTACAGTAAGGCCTTGAGAAGATGGATGTCCAGATACGGAGAGCGTAAAGCAAGGCTGGTGAGGTAGGCAGGGGCTGGATCACACACGACCTTGTGGGCTTCATTAAAGCATGTGGATTTTGTCTCAACAGCAATCCAAAGTTACTGAGGGGTTTAAGATGGGGAAGGACTGAATACAATTGTTATACATCAGCATTTCACTGCTCAGTTATTTGACCATTTCACGGAGAGAGCACCATGAATTGACCATATCGCAGAGCAAAACACTTTTTGAAACTTTGACAAAACCTAGCATTGTTAACAGATTAGTCATCTAATATGAAGACCATTATTTCAGTTAAAACACCTTTTTCTAAAAACTATAGGAATTTGATTCTGGCATTCAGAAAGAAATCTTGGTAATTGGTGCCAGTCAATGTGTTACTGCTCTAATGATCACAAATGAAAGTTGGTAATTACCTTACTGAAAATGTATTGAGATTTATTTGTTTTAGTTCTACCATGAATATGTTTAGGTAAAAAAAGATAGTGGATTCAAGAAATGAGATACCCCCAAATCAAATCTCTCTCTCTTTTTCTCTCTTTTCCCCTATCTCTCTTTTTCTAGTTAAAGTTTATCCTTTTTGTAGGGCAGTGCCTCTCAAAAGTGTGATGCTGAGACCCTTTTTTGGAGTTTGCAAGGTAAAAGCTATTTTCAGAAGAACATTAATATGTCATTTGCTCTTTTCTCTGTATTGGCATTTCTACTAGGAGTGTAAAGGCAATAGAAGATAAAAGTGCTGGAACCTTAGCATGAATTAAGGCAGGATCGTCAAACCATAAGTAGTCATTGAAATTTTCACCACCATACATTCTTAGTTAAAAAAAAATACTAGTTTCAATTAAGAGTGTCCTTGATTAAATAGTAAATATTATTAATTTTACCAAAACTGAATCATGTTAATACTTGTGTGATGATGTGGAAAGTATGCATATGGCACTTCTGCTGCATATTGAAATACGATGATTGTTTTGAGGAAAAGCATTTTTGGGATTGAGTTGAGGGCTGAATTAGCTGATTCTTTTTCATGAGACACCATTTTTACTTGAAAGAATGACTGACGGACAAACCGTGGTCATTTAGAATATCATTGGATATTTGACAGTTATTTTCTAGAAGATAAAAATACCTATGAAAATCCAGATGTTTCCATATGTCAGATATTAAAGCAATTTGTAAATGTGTAAACAGAAGTTTCTCTTACTACTTCTTTTGGAACACATAATTATTTTTTTCACAAAAAATGTATTATTTATGTTAACATATAATGGACATATTTTAAAATTAATTTATAGATATTTAAAATAATCCTTGGTTATATTTTCAAATAAAATATCTCCGAATAGAACCTATATGAACAAAAGCTCTTGGGAGTGATCAATAATTTTTAAGGAAATAGAGGGATCCTGAAACCAAAGAGTTTGAGAACTGTGTTCTAGAAAAAGCTTATTTATGTTTGATCATGTGCACATTCGATATTATTGTTGTGCTCAATGATTTTATGTGATAAAGCTAATTTCAAAATTCTCAATTGGGGCGAAGCACAAAGTAATATGTATATAAGATAGGCAATGATTCAGATATTTAAGTTTTTAAATATCACTCTTGGTAGTTTATTCTCTTGTAAAGTGGGGTTCACATTATCAATTTCACATAGTCGTTGCTGGGATTAAAAGGTGTACGTAAAACGCATGGCGTGATTCCACTTGTCTCTCAGACAAGTGGATATATAAATATGCTTAAATACGTTGACTTTATCTGGGTGCCATATTCCTCTCTGGTGGCTTTTTGAGCACATTCCTGTGTGGTACATGCAGTCTTGCAGTGTTTCCCTTCATCATCAAATGAAAATTTCAGATAAAGAATATTTTAGATATCTTTCTTCATGCTGCATAAAGAGAATGAATCCAACTACTAACTGCTATGTAACAGTTGTTGCTTTTCTAAACAGAAAAAGTGATGAAGCCTGCTACAGAATATTCTTTATGGAAAACCCACTATGGCACCACTTTATCCTAAGGCTATCAGGGAACTTTGGTGAATTTGAGTGGCAAGTTCCTAAGAGGAAAGATTACAGAATTCTTTTAGTGCATTGAAAAATCCCTACTCAGAACCTTTTCTTTTTTCTTCCACTTGACAAACTATCCTTAAAAACCATTGCCATTATTATTATTTTCTTTTTTCTTTTTTTTATGACCCCCTCTGAAAAATCCTTGCTGGGATGTCTGAGATTTCAGAACATTATTGTGACTAGAAACCAAATAATGAAATATGTGTTTGGCTTAACTACTAGGGAAAAGGGCTTGGAGAAATAAGCCACATGTAGTCCTAGTATTTTTCTTTGATCAAATGTCATGGTTATAAATAATAGAAATCCTGGTTTAGTTGGAGAGTTGACTAAATAACACAGAGTTACTATGTTATTCTAAAGTAAACAAACATATCTCTTTGTTGTCTTTGTGGTTTCTCTTTATAAATGCATTTAAAAATGTTCTATGTTTTAATGATGTGGATTTCATTATCATTGATGGCATCTGGTCAACAGCTTGTGAACATGCATTGGAAGGAGATTAATTCTCTAACTCTGGAAATGGCTGGAGAATGTTTCATTAACAGGTAGGTGTCCTTTTTAAGAAAACTTTCCCAGTGTCTAATCGTGGGAGAGATGAGATAGAAACCCACTTAGAGCCTGCTGGAGAGAAATTGGCTAATAGAATTGGAAGAAACTTATGTGAAAGTTGACTTTTCCATATTATCTTATTCTAAATTCTGAATAAATTAGCTTTCTTTACCTAAGCACTGACTAGATTTATTCTAACCTTGGATTATTGGAGTCACCTGCTTTTCTTTCTTCTTTCTCTTACTTCCTGGTATTTGTATATTTCATTACTCATTAATATTTACACCAAAAGATGAAGATTATACCAGAGAAGAAATATACAGCAAGTATGAATTCTGATGGTTATGTTCAACTTGCGTTTTCTCACTTATAAAATGAGAATAATAACATTCCCTTTTTCATAGAATTGTTCTGAGGATTAAAAGGAATGATGTGTGTAAAGTGCTCAACGTGGTACCTTATACAAAGTAAGATCAACAAATATGAATTGCAAACCATTTTATGTGAATTAGCTTCGTCTGGTGAGAGGAAGAGAGGGTCTAATTATTGGCTAAAATGAGGCCTAGATTTTATCTGTTTCCATCAGTCTCTCCTGAATTAGCTGGTCAGAAGTATTGTCAACAATATACTCATGAACCATCCCAAATAATTGTGCTTCTGAACTTCCTTACCTAAATACATGAATATTTTAGTTTAAATCATTCCATTGTTACTTCCCTTCTTTCAGCAGCCTTGTGTGAATTCCAGCCTGCAGGCGAGGGGTTCCCTTGAGTTGTTCTAATTTTACCAGGGGGTGTGGAGCTGAAATGAACAGAAAATCAGACCGACAGTGGCTTAAATCATGAAAATACTTATAAATTTACATAATAAGAAGTCCAAAGTTTGCTTAATTTAGTGGAACAATGGAGCCCAGGGACTTCCATCTTATCGCTCAGATATCCTCATTATTGGCTTTCAGTTGCAAGCTTGTCCCCTTTTTCTTGTGAGGTGACTGCCACAGCTCCAGGCATCACGTCCTCATGTTACTGCATCCAGAAGGAAGAAGACTTTCTCTTTAGGTTTCTTTTCATCCCAGAAGAAATTCTATCCCAGAAGCCTCCCAGGAGACTTACTTGTCTTTGCTTAGGTCTCCCAGAATGCTGAGCCTGAGAGTCCAAGTCTTAGATCTTAAAGGATAGAGAAAAGGAAGCAAAAAGGAACCCAACTGAGATAACAAGAATTGACAGGGATTCAAAATAATAGTGAATTTTGGCTAATGATTACCCTGGTTTTCTACTATATAAGTTCTCTCTCTCTCACTCTCGTGTGTGTGTATGTGTGTACACTCATGGTTATATATAAATTAATTCATCCATTTCATTCATTCATACGTAAATTCGATATGTACTGAGCATCTACTATACTGGATGCTGGGATTCAAAGATGAATGTGACATGGCTTTTGCTGCAAAGAACCCCGCAGCCTGTCAGCTCTCCTTTCTTCCTACTTCTTTGTCTATTTAGTTCAGAATCCTGCTTTATTTCCTCACTCTTGTTGAGAACACTCTCAAAACCCTTGCCTTTCAGCTGTCCTGGAGACCTCCTAATCTTGCCTCAGTGCAACACTGCCTACTGCGGTTTTATTGATATGGGTTGCTGATTGCTGCTGAATAAAACCATGCAGACTGAGAGATTAGGTCTACATGTGCAGTTTCATGCTCATCTGAGCCCTTTTTGCAGCCCGGCTGTCTATTTACTCAGTTTAAACCTCTCTGTCTCCATTCTCCTCAGTGACTATTTTAAAATCTTGCTAGTTTTCTATAGACCCCAAGTCCACTTTTTCCTTCTCTCTGGCTTGGTTTCTTTTTAAAACAGAAAACATAAACCATAAATCTAAACTTCCTAAACTTCTTGTTGGTCCCTCTCTGAGAAACTTATTCACTCTTTTATTGAGTCTTGCTTTGGTAGCATGTCATTGACCTCCGATAAGAAACAACATGAGATATTACAAACTTAAAGTAGTCAAAACAGTGTGATACTGGCATAAAGACAGAGGTATAGACCAACAGAACAGAATAGAGAGCCCAGAAATTAACCTACACGTGTATAGTCAACTGACTTTTGACAATGGAGTCAAAATGGGGAAAGGATATTCTCTTCAATAAATGGTGTTGGGAAAATTGGATATCCACATGTAAAAGAATTAAATTGGATCCTTATCTTACACCAGACACAAAAGCCAACAACTCAAAATGGATTAAAGTCTTAAATGTAGGACCTAAAACTATAAAACTTCCAAAAGAGAACATAGGAGAAAAGCTTTTTGACATTGGCCTTGGCAATGATTTCTTGGATATGACACCAAAACCACAAGCAACAAAACAATAAATGAACAACTGGGACTACATCAAACTAAAAAGTTTCTGCACAGCAAAGGAGACCATCAACAAAACGAAAAGATAACCCACATAATGAGAGAAAATATTTGTAAACCCTATTTCTAATAAGGGTAAATATTTATTTTAAAAATGTAAGGAACTACTCCTACTACTCAACAGCAAAAAAAAATCAAATAACCCATTTACAAAATGGGCAAAGGACTCGACTAGACATTTCTCCAAAGAAGACATACAAGTGGCCAATGAATACATGAAAAGGTGCTCAAAATCACTAATCATCAGGGAAATGCAAATCAAAACCCAATGAGTTCTCATTTCGTACCCGTTGGGATGGCTGTTCTCAAAGAAACAAAAGGTAAGTGTTGGAAAGGATGTGGAGAAATTGGAACCCTTGTACACTGCTGGTGAGAATGTAAAATGATGCAGCTATTTTGGAAAAACAATATGGAGGTTCCTCAAAATATTAAAAACAGAATTGGCATATGATCCAGCAATTCCATCTCTGGGTATATAGTCAAAAGAATTGAAATCAAGATCCTGAAGAGATATTTATTCTTCTGTGTTTATTACAGCATTATTTATAATAGCTAAGATGTGGAAACTACTTAAGTGTCCACCAACAAATAAATGGATAGAGAAAATGAGATATATACATTGAATATATGCAATGTATACAATGGAATATTATTCAGTCTTGAAAAAGAAGAAAATCCTACCATATGCAACAATGTGGATGAACCTGGAAGATATGCTAAGTGAAAGAAGCCAGACAGCAGGACAAATATTGCACGATTCCACTTATGGGATATATCTAAAACAGTCAAACTTATAGAAGCAAAGGTTGCCAGGCGATGGAGGGAAAGGGAAGTGAAGAGTTGTTGTTCAGTGGGTCTAAAGTTTCAGTGGTGCAAGGTGAGTAAGTTCTGGAGATCTGCTGTAGTGCCGATAGTTAATGCTGTACTGTACACTTAAAATTTTGTTAGGAAGGCAGATCTCATGTTAAGTATTCTTACCACAATGAAAAGAAAAAAAAAAAAACATGAGGCACAGCTTAAATACTTTGTCTTGTGCTTTCTATGGAGATGGTGGGAGTTAATGTTCATTACATCACATGCTTAGAAAATGTTCTCTCAGGTCTCAGAGCCAGGAACAGCTGTGATTCTTTTGAGCAACTTTATTTCAGATATCTATACATCCTTATGGATATTTAAATCTTTACTAGACCTTTGGATGAAAGAAAACTCGGAGCTAAATTTGTGCTTTACTAGCACACGAGCAGGGGCCCACTGTGTGCACAGCAAGGCACACCAGAAAGGGATTCGGCTGCTTGATTGAGGGAGACCCTCCCCACTGCTATAGTGGAAAGAGCATGTGGCTGGTGTTGGCATCCCAGAGTCTGCTCTCAGCTCTATCCCTGGCGGGTTATGTGTTGTGGGGCAACTCATATCTACTTTCCTGGCTAGTAATGCAATATTATGCATCTTCTGTTCACTCTCATTCATTGCAACATCAGTAGATGTTTTTCATGAAAGAGTTTATAAATGCCAGATAATGTTGGGGCTTGTGTCATGTACCAGCAGCCCTTTTGAAAAAGTTACCCTTGCAGGAAAATTAGAAAGAAGCAAGAAAGTTATACTCAAAGGTTTATCTTTCAATGACAGGAACAAAAGGTTTATCTTAGCTATGCATTATATGCAGCCTCCAGCATTGGTGTGGGGAGAGGGCCAAATTATAGCAGAATTGGTTTATCTAATGTTGAGAAAAGCAGTATTTTCAAGGCATGTGAAATAGTCACCCCAAAATGTCTTAGTATAGTAAGTGATAGATACCTCAACAGCTAACTTAAAAAAATTATATGGAATTTAAAAGATCTCAGCGAAGGAGTCACAGACAGAAAAAAAAATTGATCAAATATCTTTCAGGGGTGATACATGAAAAGTCAGTTTGTGCTTTTGCAGCAGGTGAAGTAGGTTATTGTAACATTGTTCGAAGAGCAGATGATGCTTCAGATGGTTTTCAATGTCTCTTTGTAGCTCTACTTTCTAATAAATCACCTTAATGCAAGAGTTGTGCCCAGAGCAATTTTTGGGTCAAAGTATTTGTTTAACAGTTTAGGTTGTCTGGCTGGTGATATGTTTTCAGTAATTTATAGCTTTGTTCCTTTTGCTGACAAAATATTTTCTTCTGTGCTGAATCGCTGCCTCTATTCACATTGCCCAAATATGAATTTAATGACTTTTAATTTATGTGGAGGAACATCATATTTTGTAGATGCTTTGTGTTTTGATACTGATTTGCAGAAAAAAATATGCTCTCTGGAGAAATGTGTTTTGCATTGCTGTTTCTGGTTTTTTTTTTTCCTCCTCCTCTCAAGAAAGTGATGTGTTTGGCTCCCTTTCTCCCAGGGCTCAGGCTCTCCCAGGAGGAAAATTTTTGAAGCAGATCCCCAATCTAAGAGTGGGGTTTAACTCAAGAAACATCCAAAGGAAACGATTGTAGCTCATGATCCCAAGAGGCCAGTTGCTCTACCAGCAAGGGCTCCCTGGACGTTAAAGGTTCCTCTGCAGTTGGAGAATGTAGTGATCACGGTCGGTCATCTATCCAGGTTGAGCATCCACCCGCTTCTTCGTGCAGCCCATGAGAGGCAGAGGAAGCTGACTCCGGCCCTTCACCAGGGATGGGTCCTGACTCATATGAGTCATTCCAACCATGGAACTCAGCCGTTCTTTACAGTCATTGGTTCAGGGTGGGCATGCGAAATGACAGGGCTCAATCAGACTGAAGGAAATGACTTTATTCCATGATAGGTGGTACGGGAATTTTATGTGTTGACTTGAGAGAATTCCGACTAACATAGAGAGAGAGTCTTGCTCTCTCTCAATGGACATTAAAAGTCAGAAAACAGGTCGCTCCGGTTGCTCCAGTTGCTGCTGCAGCCATCCTGTGACCAGGAGGGAGGCCTTTGTGTGAGGACAAAGCCTACGTGCTGAAGAGGGAAGAACAGAGGGGATTGCAGAGAAAGAAAGAGCCTGTCCCACCTCAGAGATTTAGCTATGTGAAATAATAAGTCTCTTAATTGTTTCAATTTGCATTAGGTTTTCTCTGGCTTCAACAGCATATTTCATCCATACCTACTTAGCAGCTGCTATGAGCCAGGTGCTGTCCTGGGTACTGGCTGTGCAACAGTGAACAGTATGGCGGTCAAAGTGTCTACCCTCATGAAACACATTACCTGGTAGCAAAGAAAACAACACACACATGAATACGTAATGTGATGTCAGGTAATCAAGGTAAGGAGGTTGGGGGTGTTGGTGGTGGAGTCCTGTGTCTGAGAGGTGTGCTATTTGAAACAATGAGGTCAGAGAAGTGAATAAAGTGAGCGAGTGAGCCATTAAAATTCTTGAGGAAAGAATGTTCCAGGCAGGGGGAACATAGCAGTTCAAAGTTCCCAAGACAGGAACGTGCTTGGTGTATTTTAGGAAAAACAAACAAACAAACAAACAAACAAACAAACAAACAAACAGGAGGCTGGTACAGCTGAGTGAAATGGAGATTGGAAGTCAGAGGGAGGCAGTGGTGAGACAAATGGGTTCCTACGGCTACAGTAAGAACTTGGAATTGCCTGTCTACATGATGGGAAACTATTGGAGAATACTGTGAATGGGAGTTTTTTGTAACTTGGACCTAAAGATGGAATGTGCAAAGACGAGGACTCTCTGAAAGCAAGTCTGCCTTTGAGCCTGGGAACGGTTATTATATCCACTTAGTCTTCAAGGAACTCTTCAGATCAATTAACAGGTGCTGGATTTTTATAGTTTTGAGTAACTGAATTTCAGTAGAACTGCATATGTATATATGTGTGGATATACACATGATAATAAGAAATTACCTATTTTATTAAGAATTTAAATATTATTTTAAATCTGGAATAACTTGTATTTATTTAATCACATGCTTTTGTAGCCTCTGTTGAAATGACATCATGTGTTTTTCCTCTTTTGATTTATTAATACAGAGAATTATATGAACAGTTTTCCAATTACTGAATCATCCTTGCATTTCTGGAATAAACCCAACTGGGCCATGGTATATTATTTGTTTAATGTAATGCTGGATTCAATGTGCAAATATGTTACTTATAATTTTTACATCAGTGTTCATAAGAGAAGTAAAATTATAGTTTTCTGGTGCTTTAATGTTCTGGTTTTAGTATTAGTGTCTTTGTAAAAAGAAGGTATTTTCCTTCTGTCTCTGGGATTATTTAAATAGTGTCATAATTTTCTTTCCTTGGAGATTTAAAAAAATTTAGTTTTTAGGGTTAACACAATTTAGTCACCTTAAAAAAATATTTTTCATTTGACTTTCCATTTTTTGTCCATATACTTGCATAATTGTTAAACAGATGTAGTTATACGGTTTATTATGGATAATTTGCATTTTGATTTTTTTCTTTAAACTTATTTCAAATGCTTTCCCACATGCTACAGTCTTTATAATAATTTCAGTTGATAAATACTATTCCATTGTGTGGATGGACCATAATTTAATAATTTCCTATCCTTGCATAATCGAATGTTTCCTGTTGCTATTTTTGTAAAATAATGCTGCAATAAATATATTTTGCATAAGTCGTACTCTTGTTTTAGATATTTTTGCTTTAGGATAACTTCCTAGGCATGGAAGGGTAGAAACCTTTCTATGACTTTTGAGATGTGTGGGCAAATTACTTACCAAAAGTTTTGTGCCAATTTCTGAGGTCTCCAGAATTTGGATACCTTATTTGCACAATATTTTTGTCAGTATTGGTTATTACGTCT
This sequence comes from Pteropus medius, assembly GCF_902729225.1. Classification (NCBI taxonomy): domain Eukaryota; kingdom Metazoa; phylum Chordata; class Mammalia; order Chiroptera; family Pteropodidae; genus Pteropus; species Pteropus medius. Next base: position 3,689,740 of record NW_024340695.1, on the reverse strand, counting down.
ATACACATTTCTGTTATTAACTATGAAATGGCATTATAAATGTCTAGTCTCCAGACTTGGGAATAAGGAGAGAGCTTTCCATTAAGCACTGCTCATCTCACTGATTCTGGAGTCGATTTAGTAGCTGTCATTTCTCAGGTGTAGTAAGCTTTGGTCCTGAGCTCTGTCTGGGACCCTGGCCCGAGCTCTTGGCCCCTGTTCTTATGTCGAAGCTCAGAACTCAGACTTTGTCACCTTTTTTGTTTTTGTTTTGCTTTTTAGTTAGCGTTGGTTGAGCTCTTACTACATGCCAAGCACAAACTCTTAACTACATTTGCTTAGTTAGTTACCAAGCAGGACACAGTGGTTGAGAGCGTGAGGAATTCCACAGGAGCAGAGAAAGACCTGCATCTGGTGGCCTCTTTTTAGACAAAATGCTTTTCATCTTTACTTCCTCTTGAACACTCTCATTTGTTGACTATAAACACAAGTAGTGACTTCACTACCTTTTGAGGAGGCTGGTAGCTGGCTTAGAGAGGGGAGAAAAAAAATCTTGGCTCTTTGACACTAAACTTGTGTTTCTTACGTAGTTAATCTGTAAAAAACAAAACACCACTTGCCACCTCAGCAGAGAAGATGTCTTATTTTTGTGAAATCAAAGTACTTTGTAACCATGACGAATCCCCAATGTCCGTAAACTGTCCCCAGGGAGAGGTTCTGGTTACCAAATCCTCACGTAGTATAACCGTGCTTGCTTTTCCTCGAGCTGGAATTGTCACACTGGTGGTGTCTCCCAGAGGGAGCCTGATCTCACCCCATCTGCCAGGGGCTCAGGGAAGGATTAACCAGAGAGCAGAAGCCAATCAAGACACTTACTATGGTTTTAAAATTTAGTTTTAAACGTAAGCCCAAGCAATCCAGAAAAATAAAATACCTCTGTTTTCGTGGTGCCAAAAGGAAGCAAATGGTAGTCTAGAAATCAGATTTCTGTTCTCAGTGAGTTAAGAGAATGAGGGAGTAGAGAGAAGAGGTGTGTTCTTAGCTTAGAATTCCTCTTGAGCGACATGTGAAAGCCTGGTGCTTTTCTGAGTTTGGAGCACACCAGACGTGTTATTTTTTTTTGCCTCTTCCATAAACTCTGAGTATCAATCATTGTTTAATAAACATTTATTGAACATGTAGAATATTTTTAGTTGTGTTTTTGATTCCAGGGACATTAAATCAAATAAGATTTTGTTCCTATTTTCAAGTTAATTGTATCTACTGAAGGAAAAGGAAAAGCACTTTGATGATGGATGTTAGGTCAAGGTGCTGTGGGACCCCTGAGGAGATAAATACTTTGGTCCAAATGAGCTGAGTAATAAGTTATGAGGTTTCTTATTTGATTTCTTGCCCCTTTTATTTGCTACACATTTTTCCTGGGAGATTTTGTTCATCCCCATGGGCTTCCACTGTCCAGTGTGCATTGCAGATGGTTCAAACATCATGGTCCAGTACTTACGACCAAGTAAGTAACATTCTAATAGATCTTACAGAACTGAGAGCAGAATGACTGCTAGAGAACTTTTGGAAGCATGGAGGGCAACAAGAGAGCCAAGAGGTCACAAATACTGCCTAAAGAAAGAAACAAACAAACAAAGGTAAATTATTGAAAATAGACCAGTAAGATTGATAGGTGCCTGTGTATTTAGGAAGGCAATACTTATTGGTGATCAAAATGAGCTTATAAAAAAAGTCATGCCCAACTCAAAAAAAATTTTTTTGAGAGGTTTATGAAGCCACTAGATAAGGAAGATAGAGAGCATATCGATTTCAGAAAAATGTCTAAAATGTCTTATTTGGGGGGCAAGATGGAGGAGAAACCCATCATCAGTGGTGGTTAATAGTGATAATCTAGGGGCTCTCTTCATGGCCCCATCTGTTGTTTCCAGCCTTTCCCCTTATCTCCTTGAAACTATTCAGGAAGATGGGATCATTGACCAGTATTATTTTTCCCCATTGACCAGTATTTTTAAAAAGAATTGAATGAAAGAGAAAATACTCTGCTTTGAGTTCAAAGAAGGTGTCATATTTGTGCACATTTGCCACATCCCATTCTTCCCTCCTTTACATTTTGAGGCCATGATAAGGTCCTTGGTGGGAACTTTGGGTAGGACAAAGGAAAAGATTATAAAAACTTCTCCCTCTTGTCTCTTCATTGAAAAAAATATGTAAAATTCTTAGCAGAGAAATGCATTACATACTTAAAAAGTCAAATACCAAGAGCTATAATGGAAAAGGGCATTTTCTTGCTCTATCCCATCCCATTCCAAGTTCAACTCTCCTGGAACAGCCATTTTCAACTCTTTTTAGCTGTTTCTTTTGTAACTTACTTCTCCATTTCCAAGTAATACACCTCTACTGATATTTGTAGATGCATACATTTCAGAAATTCTTTATTGACTTTGAATTATGGAAATGAGGGGGCAATACAAGCCAGGCATGGTGGTATAATAGAGCATACATTTCACCAGCCTCCTTCTTTCCACGTCCTTCAAATGCAGTTACCCTGCATTCTAGGTTCAATATTTTTTTCTTCTTTAATTTACTTCCTTGTTTACATTTCTTGGTAGCTTCCTGAGATTTTGCATGTCTGAACATTTCTTTATTCTGTGCTCATGCTTGATTGGAAATTTGGGTATAGAATTTCCTAAGATGAAAATAATTTTCATTAGAATTTTGAAGGAATTGTTCCATATTCCTGTGAAGAAGCTGTGGTGGCAACAATATCATATGTTCACCAAATTTATTTCATCTTCTTCTTTGGCATACAGGACAATCTTGTTCCTCAGCCTCATTTGCAGGTAAGTTGGAGTCATAAGACTCGGTTATAGCCAATGTCATGTGGGTGGAAGTGAAGTACCCACTTCAGGCTTACATGGTCCTCCAGACTTTCCCTTCCCCTTTCATGGTGGTCTTAATAGGCCACATCTTGAAGATGGTGGCACCACCAGATGGATCTCTGTCCCTTAATGATTGCAGAGCTCTGCTCTTTGCTTCTGCTGACTGTGAGTGATTTTATTGTGTTAAGTCATTGAGATATGAAGACTGCTGTTAGCTGCTTTTTATTAATAAGCAAATCCTATGTCATTCTAATTATATGACTTGTTTTCCATGTGACCTATTTTTCTCTCTAGTGGGGGATGGGAAGAACACAGCAAGGATATGATATATGAGCACACTTCAGAAGGAGGAGTAGGTGTCTACTGGGCAGGAGGAACAGTATAAGCTAGGACATGGTGGTGCTCTAGAGTGAGGAACAGTGAAAAGTCTACAGAGGAAGTCATTCATTCATTCGTTTAGTATTGAGTGTCTATTACCTGTCAAGTATATTACTAGGGGCTAGAGGACTAATATAGTCCCTATGGATTAGTAGTAGAAATATAAATGTAAATAAAAATTTATAAAATAATATTTAAATACTGTCATAGAAATATCACATAGTGGCTAAGGGCAAGGCTCTGGACACAGATTGCCTAAGTTCAAATCTGACTCCACCACTTTTAGATGTGTGACATTGGCAAATTACTTAACTTTAGTTTCTTCATAGGTCAAATGGAGATAACAACATTATAGCAATAGTCTTGTGAGGGTTAAAGAGACAGTGAAATGTAAAGTGCTTCATATGTATTGAGCACAGAGAAAGATTTTTTAAAAATCAGGTATTATTATTGTTATTGTTGTTATGATGATGATGGTGTGTGGGTGTACGCTGATGCTTGGCTGGGAAGGAACGTTTATAAGCTATGTCAAGGTGTTTGAACTGTACCCCGTAAACATTAAAGATTATTTCAACACAGAGATGAAGAAGAGATTCAGTTTTAGTGCCTTGCCATTCTATTTGCCTTACAAAACTCAATTTCAAGGGAGCAGCAATTTTCCTAAACTCTTGTAAGCCCATTATGTGGCTACCCTCAATAGCATGCCTAAGGCACATTCACAAGTTCTTTTATTAAACTGACACTGGCTTCAAAGTTTATTACTATTTCATCATACACTAGCTTTGATTTCCTAAGGCCATGAGAGTCAATGTGAGTCAAATTTCTTCCTTTCATAACATTTGATTCACTGCTTGGAGACATTCGAATGCCCCATCATAGAACTACAGACTGTCAGTGCTGGAAAGAGGCTTTGGAGATGCTCTTATCCCTTGCTTTCCAGATAAGGAAGCTGAGATCCACAGGGGTGGTAATGATTGATTTTCCTACAGTTAACAGTGCTCCAGCGGGTAATTATTAGTGGTTGGGGGTGATAAGTAATCATGACCTTTTCCTTGCGCTGAGCTTGGAACTAATAGAAAAATAAGACACAGGAATCTGATAGGAGAAGGTAAAAATATTGGCTTTCTTACCGAATTAAGTTAAACTAGAGAGCACAACTTGACATGTAGTGAAATGGCCTTTGCTTTGAATTGCATCAACACAGTTGACAGACACTGGTGGCTGTCTACCACACAGATATTCCTTGCCTTTTTCTCTTGCCAGCAGAGCTGGTCTTTCACTGTAGAGGCTGAAAATGCCAGAGGCTCCCAATTCCCAGACTTTCTTATGGCTAGGACATGATCATGTGGCCTCATTCTGGCCAATGTGATTAAAGAGGAAATTGGTGGGAAACTTCTATAAGACCTTTCCTCCCTTAAAGGAAGGAATGCTGTGACGAGATACTTCCCTATCCTTATACCTCCTCCCTCTCTCTCTCTGCTCTCAAACATTGTTACTTAGCAGTACTAAGTCTGGGGCAGGGGTGGCTCATGGAGAAAGGCACATCAGCATGCTCAGGACAGCAGACCAGAATGATGGGAAATGCCTGGGTATTTGATGCTGTTGAGCAGTGGTGCCAACGCCAGACCTCCCCGACTCTGGGCTTTCTGTTATGTAGGCTTAAGTACTTATGCCACCTTCAGTGATTTGGACTTGTTATTTGCAGCCCAGATCATCCTAACTGATAAATCTCTTTGAACTCTAACCCTCTAAGATAACGATTCATGTGTTTATTGCCCGGTCTTATCAATCAATCAGATAAGAGAGTCAGGGTGGGAGTGTGGAGTAGAGGGACGCCTGAGTGTTCTATCCATACTTTCCCTTTTTTGCACACAATGAAAAAGCAAGCATGAGAGATAAACACCGCTTCCCCCCAGCCAACCCTGGTTATAACATGGAAGGAAAAGATTAGATTAGACTGGATCTAAAGACAAAAAGGTCTTGTAATTTTTTTAAATCGAGGAATTAAACCCGTAATTGTATGTGATGAACGGAGTTGAACTGAGTGTGTGTATGTGTATTCTGATAGTACTTCTAAAGCTTCACGCCTTTGCCTCAGCCTGCTGTGGGCCCCAGAGATCTTCAAGGCAGTTCAGAAGACAGAGCATCCACAGCAGTATTAGGCAGGCCTAGGATATGCATTTCGTTTCCAGAGTCCTGGATGTGAACAGTGCAAGAAGGATGAACCTAATGACGACATCTTTGTGGCACAGTAATTTCATTATGAAGTTTCCTTCTTTACTTTTGACCCTGAAGGGAGAGGATTATTAGAATTATTTTATTATCCATCAGGCTGTCAGAACTCCTTTTTCCAAAAAGAGCTACAGACTAGCAGAAGTGATCGAAGTGAATAGCCGGCTGCCAATCAAATCTAATTTCCATACTCCACATTTCTTTGATGAGATATTTCAAGCTGCAAAGAGGGAAAATGTTTTTCCCCTCCAAGTAATTGAAGTTAGTCATAAAGCCCAACTAGACCGAGGTGTCAAGGGGTGCCAAGATTGTGTGCCCTGCCAGACCACTCAAATGGAGGAACTTGTTTAAATTGATGGGGAAGGGGAGTGGAAACCATCAGGTTTAGTGTCCTGTGATGGGAAAGAAGATAATGGGAAAGTGCACACTGACCCTGCTCCCTGGGCCTAATGCTTCCAGAATAGCTTGTGGCCACACACCCCCATGTGTGGGCCCCATGCTGTGCTAACTTGAAGCTTGAGACATTTCATGACGATACCTGCATTGGTCTACTGAAATCTCTTGGGAACGCAAGTCATATTGAATTGACTTTGCTCTTCTGGATATTTTTGCCAAACTTTAATGGACACTGACAAAGTTTTGCACTGGGAGAAAATGAAAATAAATGATATTTGGTGCTCTCCACAATCATTCAGTTGTTTAGCCATTTACTTAAGGATTGATTGCCTGTCATGTGCATGCATAAAGATGAATAGGAGAGTCACAGTGCAGCTACTTGGAGCTGACATCTCTCAGGGGTCAGAGACAAGTGCACCGGATGACAATGCAATGTGGGAAGGAGCCGCAACAGGGGAGGCGCAAGGCGTGATGAAAGCACATGTCTTGGACACTCACCTCAGACTTCGATGATCAGAGAAGGCTTCCTGAAGGAAGCAGGAGCTAAGCCAAGTCCTAAAGGATGAGGAGGGATGAAGGAGAGGTAGGGGTTGGGAAGAGGAAAGGGCAAGGGCAAGGGCAGAGGCCTGATGGGAGAGAGAGTGGTGCTTGGCTCAAGCTGCAAGTCTTGAGCTTGGAGTGAGAAAGGGCAGGGGCAGGAGAAGAGGCAGTGGAGTTAAGGAGAGGGCTCTGTTAAGGAGTTTTTACTGTAGCCTGGGTACCACGGGGAGCAGTGGGTTTTAAACTAGAATATACAAATCAGGATTAGACTGATATTTACAAAGGACCTTTCCAGCTTCTGTGAACAGAGAGGAAGGAGTCAGAGGCATCAATATGAAGGGTCTTCAAGGGTTCTGAATGAGAAACTGAGTCACAAGGTGTTTGTAAGATTAGAACCGACAGAATTGTGCATGTAGGGAGGGAGTGGAGTGTGGGACAGGGAGGGTCTAGAATGAATCCTGAGGGTTTTCATTTATAGAGATGAGAAATGCCAGGTGAAGGGAGTGGGAAAGAGCTTGGAGAGAAAGGTAACGAACTTGTTTGGGACATAATGAGGTTGGAGTGTTTCTGTGACATTCAAATAAAGAGGTCATGTAGATAGCGAGGAAATCAATGAATCATATTAGATGTTTATGTACTTAATACTCAGACTGTTTTGGCCTTATGTTCTGGGCCTTGTTGGCTTTCTATCCATGGCTTCTTAATTCATGATCATAGGTTTGAGACTTTTACTTTACTCAGCTCTTCAGTCTCAAATGACATCTCTAATGCTCGGCCAGCATTTTGCAAAGGTGGGTCACTGGTTCCAAGGGCCACTGGTTTCCAAGAAATACTCGGGACTCAGGGGCCACAGCTACAGAGAAAAATGGGTCTTAGGTCAGCCTATACTTTGTTATGAAATTCCTCCATGCTCTTATTATCTTAGTCTCCCTTCTCTGGACCTGATTACTATCCTGGCTTCATTGTTCACTAAAAGTCAGGGCCATCTCTACTTCAGAGAAATTTCTCCTTGTAATTTATTTTGATGCAGACTCTTCAATGACTTAAAGATAAGAAGCTGTCATTCAGTCAGGCAAACCATACATTTCCAAAGATTGATACTCTCGAATCAAGTAATTAGGCTTAGCAGATCAGAAATCAGGCTCTGGATAAATAAGCAGTTTTTAAAATACAAAAAAAAAAAGAAATCTCTCTTATGGACTCTTAGCTGCTTTAAGCTTTGAAATTTCCCATGCATCGGCCAACACGGGCTCGGCTGGTGAGGGCTTAGGGATTTCTATCAGGCTGACCCAATGATTCCCTCACTGTAGGCCATGGCTTCTCACTGCAAGCACATAACAACTGGCTAACACAGCTGGATTCAGTAAAAATCAGTCTGAGCTGAATTTGAATCCTAGCTCTATCACTGGTTAGTCAATCAACTTCTTGGATCTCTGTTTCTTCATCATAAAGGGTAGTAAGTACTTCATAGAATATTGTTGTGAGAATTAATAGGCATACTACATGAAATGGGGCTAGAAGGAGTTCAAGTAATTACTCCTTGCTACTGGGTAGCACCATCTACATATTAGACTTGCACTGTACAATATGGTAGCCACCACTTGTGGCTCTTGAGCACTTGAAATGTGGTTGGTTTGAATTGAGATTGTGTTGTCAATTACATATGCTATCAAAATAGATCAGATTCCAAAGACTTAATATAAGAAAAAAATGTAAAAAGAATATAAAATATTTTATTAACAATATTTTAAAATGATTACATGTTTGAATATACACATTTTGGATAATACTGGGTTAAATAGAATATTTTATTTCTAGCACACTGGGAATTATTATTAAAATTAACCTCATCTGTTTCCTTTTACTTTCTTAGTGTGGCTACTGGAAAATTTAATATCGTGTATATGGCTTGAATTCCATTTTTACCAGACATCTCTATATTGGACATAGAACTTATCCTGAAGGATTTCCAACGTCTGAGGTTGTAAGCAAATTACTCACCTGGAGGTTGTAAGCAGAGTACTCACCTGTATCACCTCAGCCACCTCCCCAGCTGGTGTCCTTGCTCTAATCTATCTCTTTACTATCTCTTCCTGAACACACTCTGTGCTCAACCATGAAGACTCCTTGTAGCTTCCCAAACTCACCTCACCCTCTTCCATGTCTTTAGTTATTCATTCAACAAACAGTTCCTTTTAATTAACTGTGAGCCAGGCAGTATTCTAGTCATTGGGGAAATAGGGGTGAATAAGACAAAGATTCTTCTCCAAATACCAATGGAGAAGTCAGTGTGTGGTTTCTTCTGCCCAGAATGAATTCTCTCCTAACTCACTGGAATCATTTCTCCAAGAATTCTCTCCTGACAGCACCCCTTAGTCTAGGCTCTCATAGCATCCTATGCCATTTAATGTTGTTTATTTATTTTTTAAGCTTCTAGTTGTTTTAATTCAGTTTCTTAACAGTAATGTTTAAAAATAAACTTTATCTTGTTCTTAATATGGAAGAATTATTTTTTATCATTTAAAAAATTGAGATAAAATTGACATACTGTATTAGTTTTAGGTGTACAAAATAATGATTTGATATATGTACATATTGCAAAACGATTACCAAATTATGTTTAGTTACCAACCATCACCACAGTTACACTTTTTTTTCTTCTTGCTGAGATCTACTCTCTTAGCAATTTTCAAATATACAACATAGTGTTATTAACTGTGGTCACTGTGCTGTAAGTTACATCCCCAGGACTTGTCTTGTAGCTAGAAGTCTGTACCTTTTGACCACCTTCACCCATTTTGTCTACCCCCTAAATAAAATGTGGATTTATTTTTTAATGAAACTTTCTATTTGAGACAATTGGTGATTTGTAGGCAGTTGTAAGATAAAAGACAGAGACATCCAGGTACCTTTTATCCAGTTTCTCTCCATGTTTTTTTATACTTAAAATTATAGCACAATATCACAATATCACTATAGCACAATAGCACAATATCACAATATCACCAGAACATTGAGGTTGATACAATCACCCATCTTGTTTATATTTACCCAGTTTTACTAATATTCGTGTGTGTGTATATTTAGTCCTGTGTAGTTTTATTATATGTTTTGTTCATTTATCTACTGCTATAGTCAAGAGTCAGAATATTTGTATCATCGCAAAAGTCCTTCACGCTGCCCCTTTATAACCATACCCACTTCCTTTCTTTGCCCATTTCTCCTTAACCCCTGGCAACCACTAATCTGTTATACATTTCTATAGTTTTGTCACTTCAAGAATGTTATATAAATAGAATAATAAATGGAAAGTTATAGAACATAACTGTTTGTTATTGGCTTTTTTCCCTCAGTATGATCCTCTGGAGATTATCCCAGTTGGTGTGTGTTCATTTCTTTTTTACTGCTGAGTAGTATTCCATGTTGTGAATTGTACCACAGTTTGTCAAACCATTCCCCGGTTGCAGGACATGTTAGTTGCTTCCGGTTTGAGGCTATAATGAATTAGGCTGCTATGAACATTTGAGTACAGGTTTTTGTGTGAGCATAAATTTCCATTGCTCTGGGATAAATCCCAAGACTGCAATTTCTGGGTTATATGCATGTTGGTTTATTTATCTTCCTCACTAGACTATTGATCCTTCAAGGGCTGGTAGCTCTATTTATATTTGCATCATGTGTACTTCGTATGTATCTGACATGGTAACATTCAATAAAATATGGATAGAAGGAAGAAGAGATAAAGAAAATAAAGGGAAGGAGGAAAGAAATCTATTATTACCATCTTTTGTTAGCTATTCTACTCCCACATCTCCCACCATTATCTTTTTTTTTAAATGAACCCAGTGACTCCAGTGCTAGACAGTGCCTGGCACACAGCAGTTGCTTAATAAATATGTGTTAAATTATGTGATGAATACTCTGGAAGTAGAACAGCTCTCTGCTTCTCCTCCCCACCTTCTCATCACCTTGCTCCTTCACTCAAGCACAAGTGCGGGCACACACAGACACACGCACGCACTCGGGGGCCATAATCCTAGGAATCTTTTTCCGGAACAAAGCCAATAGCTAACAAATGAGGTGCTGTTGCTTTGTAGCTTAGCTAACAACGACTTGGCCTTGTCTGTGCTGCTGCCTGGGGAATTACAAATGAAAGAGTGGGGACCCAGCAGCTTTGTGGACTCATGCCAATGAGAATACGGGATGCACTTGAAATAAAGAATACTTCTTTGTGATTCATTAAGCTCTTTTCTGTTCTTCTCTGTTAGGCATATGTCTGCCATGCCCTGCAAAGCTATGACATTCAAAAGTGGAAGAATCAGGCGGAAATAAAAACATTCCACTTCAGCGTCTAAACCATGTGCCCTTTAATCTGAAATAAATCTGTGACAATTGACAGATATTTCTTTCAGACAGTCGTGGAGAAAGGCTTGACTTGTCCTAGTAAATCAGACACAGGCTTCATTATTTTTAGTCTCGTTAAAAAAGTTACCATAGCAACTATACTATCATCTAAGGCAAATGTTATCTCTTTAAGTCAATAAAATGAGGAGCCGTCCCACAAATACCCAGTGTTTTGAAAGGAAGAAATGACTTTCCAATAAAATTAATTTCTTCTAAGACTTCACCGTTCACTTCATTCATAATCCCAGAATTTTTGCCCCCTATGAATACGGGATAGTAAAAGCAACAACCCAAGGCTGACCTTTCTGGTATCTGTTTGCAGAGAATCATTATTTCTTCCTCTTCCTTGAAACACATAGCTTTATTTGTGGCTTTTTTATTCATCCACAGGGGACATAATGCTAATTAATTTGACCTTGGACAGAGCATTGTGTATTCTGAGAGGACAAGGGAAAAACATATGAGGAGCACGTGTGTCTTTTCTCAGCTCTCAGGAGATCATTGTAAGTGATGAAGCAAACTGCTTAGGTCTCTGGATCCTTGGTACCTGTGGAACAGAGAAGGAAGACTCAGTATACGTTGGTTGTTGGCCCAGTCAGTTTGACTCCATTCTTGCTCAGAACTGAAATTTTTGGAAGTATTCATGCAGATATATTAACATATTGAATTTTGAAACTGTGGTAAAGCTTGTACCCCCAAAGTATGAGATTCAGAACTTAAAAATTATATAGGACACTTCGGGCATTTTTTCCTATTGCAAAATGTGTTGTTAATTTCAGTGTGAGATCCAAGTGCCATAGGCTGGCTGGGGAAGCACAATGGGTGCCCACCCATGTCTCCTGGTTTCAGAATGCTGGTAAGGTCTCATAGCCCCTAGCTTCCTCTCTTCACAGACTCACATTCCGCCCCCCTCCCCACATTTAATAGCTTTGAAATTAGTATATGCCTAATAATTAATGGCATGGCACTTTTTATTGGCAGCTTTTTAATTCTTAGGTGTATATACAATGATGATTGGAAAGAAAAATATTTATTACCTACTTATCACGTATCAAGTACTGAGATAAGCAATTTATAGACATTATTTTGTAAAATCCTCACACAAACCCGTGAAGGAGGCATTTTCAGTTTGACAGGAGGCTGAGATTCAGGGGGCTATGAGACTTGTCCAGAACCACAAGTTGGCAAGTGTCAGAGTCAAGATTTGGGCATGAATCTGGATGATTTTATTGGAACATGAACCTTCAGTTTCTCTATCTGACTTGCCTTTAGCTTGTTTTATTCATAAAATAGCAAACCTTTAAATTCTGGTGCTAGGAAGGAACTTATGAGTCATAGGGTCCAACCCCATCATGTTACAGACGAGGGAACTGAGGCTGAGAGAAGTGACTTGCCCGAGGCAGTCACAGGGAAGTTATGCCACTGAGAGTCAGCATGGCCAAGTCAGGAAAGGAAGTTTCCGGGCTCTGGTAATGTGTTTATATCCTGCATACAGTGTGGACTCCCAGGTCCTCCTCGTCTGGGGCTGCCATCCCTCAACCAAGCTACCTTTGTTCAGTCACCTCTTCAAGGCACTGACACTCAGCTCCACCTCCGTTGTCATGCTCCCCCAGACCTCAAGATGATTGCTTACCTCTCCCCTCTTGTTACCCCTAGAAAACCTGTATCTTGTGACTCATCCTTCAAGGTGACGGTGAATCCATCTGAAGGTGATAGTGAAACGAGATGAGAAAAGATTCTCTAAGGCCTGTGCTTGGAGACATTGCCTACATTTTTGCCTGTTACCTCAAGAGAATGACTTAATGGTAGGAATGTCACTGGAGATGGAAGGGAAATTGGCAAATACACGAACTATGGTGCTGAGATATTCTGTAGGTATCAGGGCCTTAAGTAGCCTTCGAAATCACACAGCAACCTGTCACTCTGCCTATAGAGGGGCAAATGGCATGGCATAATGGAAAGATTGTACAAAAGTGGCATCCATATACCATTCCCCTTTTTATATACCCACAATGAAGCAGATGGGCCACTGCCCTCTGCACTGGGAATGGATTCAGAGGCCTTCATAACTGTTCCACGCAGCACCTTCCAATTGGCTGCAGTTGGTTGCAGAGATAAAACAAACCTATTTGCTATCCCCAGCATAGTTAAAGGCTTTGGAGGCAGGTAGATTATAAAATAACTGTGCTTCCATTTTTCCCAATGGAAAAAGGAGAAAATAATCATGGATTTACAGAATCGTTGTAAAATTTAGAGATACCATACATAAGAGCATAGCAGATTTCATGAAACCTGGTACACAGTAGGTACTCAGTGACTATAAATTATCATATTCTGAGGTTAATGCTGATGCTCTGCATCATAAGGAAGTTAGGAATTGTGAAAGAAAGATACTCTTGGCATCTCTTTCTTGTTTTTCTTTACCTTATGACATTGCAGACACAAGTGTGTGTTTCAGGTCGAATCTAAAAGGGTTAACTAGTCTTCTTCACTGACACAGCTCAGATGGCAGCTCACAGATGATTGGCTAGCCCTAGACCCAGCAAGTTCGAAAGATCACACCGGGTAAGCAATCTGTCCCCATGGTACCCCAGTTCTGGTTATGCTAGTCACAGGCCAGAGGGTTGAAGAAAGTCCTTTATTCCAAGTCTAATTCAATTTTCTGTGAAAAACGTGACTCTAGAAATATGTATATTGATGGTATAGTGATGGATTCACTGAGGGTTGTTATATGTTTTGAAAAAATCAGACTCTTAATGAGTAGCATGTTTATTTAACACTTTTTTTTTTTTTGCAGAAAACGGAAATGTTTTAACATCTTTATTTCATATCATAATTCTATTTAATGTGTATCTTAAATGTGTCTGGCTACATTATTATTTGCTATGTTATGTAAACTAAGGGCAAGGATGATATCTGTTTCATTTAATTTTCAGAGCACTCAGAATAATGCCATGAACATGGGATTTTTAAACTGTTTGTATGCTGTTATTGCAGATTGGAAAGTAAACTGTATCCCATACTCATAAAGAATAATATTTTATACTTTAGACTTTTAAGAACCAGAAATTTAATGAATCATTTCCATTAGAAGAGCATTGAATACCATTACATGCAGCACAAATGTATACTTACTGGTTTTTAATTTTTAAAGTATCAATATTAACTGACTTTCTCTTATAAAAGCCTGCTCAATGTAGAAAATGTGAAAAATACATCGAAGACATGAAAAGTTATTTTTAATTTCCAGGCTGGAAGATAATCACTTTGAACATCTTGGTATTTTTTTCCTATATGATTCATTTTAGAGTGCTATTAATATTATCTAATCTTTGACTAATTTTAAGACTTTCAAAATGTTTCTTCTTTCTGTAATTTCCATCCTTTCAATTAGTGATTCCATGTTTTTTCCAGGTAGAATTATTGTTTTGTTATTTTTCAATGTATCAAATGTGTTGTGAGTTAAGGGGTTTGCCATGTGTTACTAGTGGCTGATGCCTGTTTCGAAGGAAAGTTGTGGTTACCATGAAGGAAAATTTAATCCATCTTGCCCCAACGCATTTGTTCTCCTGAGAGCTAGGTGAACTATCTGTGACTGTTTCCCTAGGATTATGTCACCCACCAAGGTAACTTTCTGTTTCAGTAGGTGATGTTAAGAAACAAAACAACACCCTTTAAGTTAATCAGTTTTGGAAAATAGAGACCTGCTTTATATCTTAGGTCTTTGATGTGTTTAGTGGTTCCTGTAAGGATCTGCCTCTCTTTTGTTTTGATTGACAAGACCTTTCCTATATATTTGAGCAGTCAAGCAGCCCAGTAACAGAGGGCAGAGACATTTACCCAGAGCAAACTTCCACCACTCATTGTGAATTTCTGAAAATTTGGGTGCAAGTGTGAGCTCTAAGAGAAGAGTTAGCTCCAATTAAATCAGGTAAGTGCTTTTCCATATTTGCAACTTCATTCTTCTTGGGAGGAGGTCCAAAGAGCCCTGCTAAGGTGACAGATTAGAAGTAGGAGCCGGGAGATCAGATTTGGAAATAAATTACTTTCCAGCCTGTGGTAAGTGATAATGAATTGGGGGCATTCCACAAATGCAATGTCCATCCTCACTTCAACATCCAGGTATGTTCTGTCTAGTGGGCCTACATGAAGAGAGTGATTCTGTTTCCTAAAAAAGCACAGGAAAGAACCAAGACCCAGAGAGAATAGACTTGATAGTAGATTAGGATTATGTTTTAAACACCTCTGATGCTTTCCATCGTTTAGATTTACATTGAATCACAACTAGGTATCTATTATAGTGGAGGCATAGAGCAGAGAAAATTTGTAGTGAGTAGGACACATTTTGGTAAGAGGCCACAAAGTCAGATGTCAAGTTTCACAGTATCTTGTGTATATCCATGTTTTGTGGAGGATTGGGTTAGTAACAATACATATGGGCCTACAATTATTATTGATCTATCTCCCCCCTTGATTCCCCTTCCATGACATTGAAAATATAATATTAAGAAAACATGCAACATAGCATCAAATATACTGGATCTGAATAAAAATAATTTTTATGTACTTATGTTATGTTAGGATATGCATTACTTTTGGTGTGACTCATGTTTTATGTTCATTTTGAAGATACCATTGGAACAAATTTCTTTTACACACAGGTCAAGTCCAGCAGTTGAGGCACAATAAGGAAAAGCCTGAGGATCCCCTTGGAGGGTTGAGTGTTTCCCTAGGACTATGTCACCCACCAAGTGTCTAGTGAGTGTCTAGTGAGCACAATGAGTCCATGGAATCTATGCTGGAGTTAGTTAGAGGAAACTTTGGGTACCTGCATTGGAGTTTAGGGACATCTGCAATTTCTTGGCCCATTTCTTCTGAAATTCTAAGAACAATGTCCCTTTGATAGTAATCAACACATCGTTGGCTGCCCCATGGGGGGCAGGCAGCTGGATCTGTTAATAAATTCTCTTTCCTTTCCCTCTCTGGAGGAACAGCATGAAGCTGGCATACCTTTTCCTTGGCCCTATGGCCCTCCTCCTCCTGGCTGGCTGCTGCTGTGTTCTCAGCACCTCCACCGGGAACCTGCGTACCTTCGTGGGCTGTGCCGTGAGAGAGTTTACTTTCCTGGCCAAGAAGCCTGGCTGCAGGGGCCTTCGGATTACCACGGATGCCTGCTGGGGCCGCTGTGAAACCTGGGAGGTGAGTCAGTGACTTCAGGGCCAGACATTTGTCCTGATTCCCAAGTGTTCGATTTTGAGGAAATGAGGAAGAGCTGGGGCATTTGCCCTTTTCTGTGGATTTTTGAAAATGATAATTATTTGGCATGCTCCAAAAAATGTGAAGGAAACGTGATCTTGCCCCTCTAACAAAGCATTGATAAAATTAACAGTTTACTTGCATGGTATCTGTGTATTTGGGTATCATCTCTGTAAGGTGAGGATGTGCTATTGTTCTATCCATTTTACGGAGGACATGGAGATTCAAGGAGTGAGTGACTGCAAAGTCATGTAGAGGGAAATGGAAAGTTGGGAATAAATTCTTGCTTCAAAGGATATAACCAAAACTCTTCCCTGTATTCCTCCACCGGTGGTGATAAAGCCAGTTGGTTACCAACAGAGAAGCAGATGAGGGTGGGTCCTCAGCCCCTCCACAGCCCTGCCCTCCCCTCCACTGGAAATGACAAGGGGCCTCAGGGATTATCACTGACAGATCTATTATGTCCCTTTAGTTTCAATTCAGTTTTTAAAGACACATTACATTTAAAATGGGGATAAAAAATCTCAAACCAAGTTAGAATCCTTTTGGGCTGAGATGAGGAGATGTTTGCCAAAGATGGGAAGAAAGGGCCATAGGCACCCTGTCAAATCACACCATAGAGTGACTGTTGACTCTTCCCACTGCAGAGTTGGTTACTGATGAAGTACCAGCTCTGATCTTGTCACCCGGCTCAAAAACCTTTAATGTCTACCTACTACTGCAAATTCAATAAGCAACTTTCAAGGTCTTTAGCAATATGACATCAGCCTGTTTTCCCAGTGACTATACATATTCTGGCTTTTACAAAGTTTTGTTAAACACCCTTCATGAAATTTCACTTTCGGTCTTTTTCTTGTATCCCTTCTCATTTCCATCTATCACCAAATTTATTCTATTTTTTTTGTCTGTCTCCAGAGCTGACTCCATCTCCAAGGGTTTTCTAACTCCCTGGTTACCCCATCATTCTAGCCAACCTTTTGTCTTACTTCCTCACCTACCACACAACGCTAGATTTTAAGTTTTTTTGAGGGCAGAGATTCATTTTCCTGCACCTTTCACAGCGCTTGTCAAAGTCACATACAGTCAATAAATACTTGCTGAATTATGTTGGATCGACCTCTACCTGGAGTTACAACATACATTCTCTAGCCTAGTAGATGTCAATTTAGAAGGCCTTGAGCACCATGAGAGGACACTACCATTCAGAAAAATATCCTTCTGTTCAAGGACTCAGAGAGCAACCTGCTATCACTTAAATTAAGTTATGGCCCCATGAATGGAATTGGGGTACGGTGATGAAATCTCCAAATTAAAGGATACTACTCTACAAAATTAGCTTTATTTTTGCATCACTCAGGGGCTTGAGACCTAATAACCAAATGAAAAATCGTTGCTAAGGATACCATGGCTGTGACTTGACATCAAAAGTGCCAGTGGAACTTTGGCGTGTTTTTGTGTTTAGGGCTTGGCCTGGTGGTGCTTCCCATATGCCTCCTGGTGCTCAAAGTTCATTTTTGGGCTATTCAGAGTTATTTCTGGGCCCAAGTCTGAAACCACCACTTCCCTCAATTCAGCCACCTTCTCTTATCCTTATAAATTGATGAATGTCTTTATTCGGGTCATGGTCACCCACAGGAGGTCAGGGACAGTGTTCTCACTGGAGAAATGGAAGCACCAAGACCATTAGAAAACAAGATTTCCCTTAATGTCAGTCAGCTTTTGTTTATGCCTCTACTGCGCCATGAAAGGGAGGTTACTTATAGAAAAGAAGTGAGACTTATTTTCCTAGCAATCTGAAAGTTTCTGAGATATAAATTGCTTATTTCTGGTAACTTAACTGGGGAGCATGTCTGGAAATAAGGATGTTCATGATGACAAGGCAGCTGCATTTACTTTGAAGGTAGAACTGTTGCTGAAAAGAGCCTTTGCTCATGGCCTGGGTAGGGTTGCCAGATTTAGCAAAAAAAATACAAAACACAGCAAAATTATGATGGCAATTAAATTTGGATGTTAGACAAATGACCAGTTTTTTAATGTCTGTTTCGTGCAACATTTGGGACATACTTACATTAAAAATTTTTTGTCGTTAATTTGAAATGCAAATATTACTGGTTGTCTGTATTTTAACTGGAGACTCTGCCTGAAATTCCAGATTATTGACAGTAAGAGGACATGAAGCAAACCTTTTCTCCACCATGATGCTGTGAGGTTGATATTTTGTTTTACAGATGAGGTAATGATGTGTCAAGAAGTTTAGTGGATTTTTCCAAGGTCTCTAGTAAGTAGCAGAACAGGGACTTGAGCTCGAGAATCTGACTATAGGGTTTAAGATTTTAACTATTTCTTTGTGCTGACTTTCTGATCGAAATTCTCTGTTTATCAAAATTAATTCTAAATTCAAGATTTATAAAAGGTGAAGAAGGAAGGGAGTGAATTTGCAGGGTATTTGGAAAACTGCCTTGCTCTGTTTTCTTTTATCGATTTGACAGTGACTGAGAACCTCCTGGGTGCCAGGTACTACTTTAGGTAGTAGAGGCACAGCAGTGGGTAAAATGAGCAAAAATCCCTGTTCTAATGGAGCCGGCTCTCTAGAGTAGGAAAAACACAACACGAATAAATAAAATGTATGTCACATGGTACTGACAACTGCTAGGGAGAATAAGAAAGCAGGAAGAGGGAGAAAAAGTGGCAAGGCGTGAAGGCAGGATGTTGCAATTTAAATATCATGGTCAGGAAAGGCTTCCCCGAGAGGGTGATCTTTGAACAAAAACCGAAGGTTGGTGAAGGAGTGAGCCATAAGGGAGATGAACACTCTGACAGCATGAATAGCACGGGCAAGGGCCCTGGGGAGGTCTGGCCCTGATGGGGTTGAGGAAAATCAGGAGACAGTTGTGGCTGGAAAAGAATGAGGAAGCCAGCAAGACAGGGTTGTTGGAGACAGATCAGAGGTGAAGGTGTGTGGAAGACGATGTAGGGTTTTGAGGGCTTTGCCTTTTACTCTGCTGAGTGAGATAGGAAATCACCGGGGTCTTGAACAGAGGAGAGATAGGATCTGGCTCATATTTTAAAGGAATCACTTGGGGCTGCTGTGTTCTAAATAGACTATAGAGGGTAACAGGAGAAGAGAAGAGAGGAGACCAGTTAACTATATTGCTAACTATTTACTGAATAATTACTGTGTGCCATGGCTCTTCTGAGAGCTCAGGATATGGTAGCAACCAAAATCAAGGTTCCTGCTTTCTACCGGGAGGAGAGAGGTGAACAATAAATGAACAACAAGTTAATTTCTGATAGTGATGAATGGTACCAAGAAAAATGAAGCAGAATGGTATGTTCTAACGGGTTCCCTATTTTCTACCTGTGGGGACAGAAGCCCATTCTGGAACCCCCCTACATTGAAGCCCATCATCGAGTCTGTACCTACAACGAGACCAAACAGGTGACGGTCAAGCTGCCCAACTGTGCCCCAGGAGTCGACCCTTTCTACACCTACCCCGTGGCTGTCCGCTGTGACTGCGGGGCCTGCTCCACGGCCACCACCGAGTGTGAGACCATCTGAAGCTGGCGTGGCCTGCAGAGCATAGCTTCACAGACCCACCGGCATGGGCAGCACAAGCAGCTATTACCCCCTGGATTCAAGGACTATTTAATTTTGTCTGCACCTGTGGAGAAGGTGACCTGTCTCAGGCGCAAGCGCCAGAGGCAGCATACTTCTGCTAAAAGTGCAAAACGATATTTGTGCCTTCGCTAAAATACTTTCTCTGGTTCACACACCTGCAAATTAATTTTTCTTTACCTTGAAGCTCAGAATTGTAATTTGTATATCACAATTCTGCTAATGGTTTAAACACATTGGCGTAATTAGGAAATGGGGCTAGAAAGCCTTTTAATTATCATGTCCTCTTTATTAACTGGCCTCCAACTAGATTTATAACCAAAGGGCTAGAAATCAATAAAACCAATGCTTTAGTCATCATGTCCTCACCCCCTTCCCAGCCAACTACAAGTGCCCTTAGAGAAAATATTTCCTTCTTTTAACTGAGCAATTACCTACATAAGAATACAGACTGCTTGGATTAAAAGAAAAGGTAGAGGTTGCTCAAACTGAAAGGAGTCTAGATTTGGGTGATTCTTTCCCCAAGCAAAATTCTCTAAGTCTCCTTAAGATCCTTAATAAAAAGTCCCTTTTAAGCAAAAATCTCAGAAAAAGTATGTAACTAGAGCTATCATTTATGCTTAAAAACTTATAAAATTAAACTCATGTTTTTAGACTCATGTGATGCTCTCCCAAAGTTATGCCCAAAATGATGAATCATACATATTATTTCCCATTTAGCATATTTTAAATTTAAATTGTAATTTTTAAACTCAGAAATTTAACATGTTTGTAAGGGGTAAAACTGTACTGCTGTCTCAGAAGAAAAGTCTGTGCTTGCCTAGCTTTTGCCCTCTGTAAAACCTTACAGCAGCTGATTCTCTCTGACTTAAAAAAAAAACTCTAACGCTGTACAAGTGTCTTTAAATCTGACATTTTGGGGGTTGAAATTAACGTTGTTCCTTTTTCACAATATGCCAGGAGAATCCTATTAGTGCCAATAAAGCATGTCCTCTTTTGAATTCATGAAAACTTTCAAAAAAGTCTTTTTAGTCTTTACTACTCTTGAAATAACATTAACAATCACCCTTAAAAAGAACTACGAGATTATTTTTACTTACACATTAATTTAGGACGTCATGTTGAGTAAGGGACACAGACAGATGGCTGGGTCATCATGAGTCCCCAAAGTGGCTTCATCTGTGTTCCCGCCCCTGGCATATCACAGCTGGGAGCCAGGCGTCCTCCTTGAGTGAGGGATCTATGAGTCCCCATGAAAACAGTAAAGCAAAAGTTGGGGTTGATGGTCAAGGACTGGAATGCTGAGGAAGACGTCTGGGGACAAAGAACATGAGCAAAATCCCCCCCAATCTTTAGTGCAGATCTGTTTTGGTAGAAAGTCACTCTAACATGAAAAGTAGTTGACTGCCTGGGGTCTCTACTGGGACAGTGGTGGTGATTGGAAATAATGCTGGGGGGTACCACTCAAATATTTTCAACCCATCCCGAAGGACTTCCCTCAGGATTTTTTGAGAGAAAGGGTTGCTTCTTAAGGAAACTTTGGGGGGAAAGGTAGAGGCAGTAAAGGCTTGCCAGAATTTGGTAAAAGACCACAGCATCAGTAAGGTTTCTGGCAGGAAACATGATACACTGTTGTGGGAGAGTTCAATGAAGAGACGATTTATAAATGTGTGGGCACAGTTAGAGAAACCAACAATGAGCGTGAAACATTGAGAAGCGAAGGTCAACCCTAGGCTGAAGGAATAAGAAGAAGAGCAGATTATCAGATCCCAAACAGAACTGTAGGAGAGGGAGGCCTGTCCGGAGCTGCCACTTTTCATAGGAAGATGCAGCCATCACCAAACTGAGGCCTGGTGGGGAGGGAGGTAGGGAAGCAAATACCCCAACCGCACTTGGCTCCCATGTCCATTCCATGCCAAATTAAACGGGAAGGAAGAGAGTGAGGGAGCCCATTGATATAGTCCGTAAACGTTGGCCTCCTGGGAAGCAGCTAGCAGAAGGGTGGAGAGCAGATCTAATGGGCAAATGGATGAAAGCCAGCATTGCTATCTTTGGGGAAGCTTAGCCAGCATGCCATAGTAGTGGTGTGGGCTGTGAGAACGATGACGTGCTGTAGCAACACGATGATTAAAGACTCCCCTGCTGTGATGAATCAGGATGTGACATACATGGAAAGGCACATTCTGGCTAATACGATATCAACTCCAGTTGAGTGGTGTGGGAACAATGGTAATAGCAGGACTATGGGATTAGTTGGTTGTTTAGTGGCATCAGAGCACTCATGGCATGGTGTGAAAGCCACCGGAGAAGCTAGAGGGCAGACTGTGCTGAAAATCAAGCTTCAGACCTAATTGAGAGAACAGCTGAATTATTTAAAAGGCTGGATCCACCACCCTAGCAGTCTCCTAGACTTATGTCAAGGACCTCATAGGGAAGGTGTGGGACACAGAGGCCTGGAGTGCTGACAATTAGTGATGAGCTTGAGCTTCCCTTGCAGACAGGGGCTGCTCCTCCTTACTGGAGAAGATCAGCCTCCCTCACCTCGAGACCAGGCAGAAGCCCCGTTTGAGGAGGATGCTTTAAGAGCTAATACTTGCCCTTCTCAAACATTACCCACAACCCCTCACTGGGTTTACTTGGATCATTAGGGTCAAGTCTCAGGATGACCTGGCTGGAGAAGGCCTTTCTCTGTGGTGGGAGGAATTAGATTCTCTACTGAAGCTGCCTCATGGCTTTACTAGTTTAAACAGGGATCAGAAGACTGTGCTTGGAAATGGGTCTTGAGGGTGTTGGACTGGGTGGCAGAGTATGAGACTGGATAAGAGTTTATTCACATGGGGTCATTCTCCCATGACTCAGGATTTAATAGCCTCACAAGAGCACCTGGCTCCAGTCCCAGTGTGCTGTTGGATGACTCTTTAATGCTTAGGGAAAACGGTGGCTTACGTTAATGAAGAGAAGGCGCTAGAACTGTCCTGTAAGAGTATTTAAAGATAAAACGCTCAGAAATGTGGACCTTCTAGAATGGATTTATCACATAAGAGCAGAGAAGGCGCCAGCTGGCTATGTTCTCCTGGAGGGTTCTGTGGACGCTTCTTCAATAAAGCGGTAAGGAAGGCACTGCACCGTGGAAAACCAGGGTAGGGGCTGTCCTTTGGAGACAGGGCCTGATGGCAGGACAAAGTGCCCTGAAACTGGACTCCCTGGTGTCAGCGGAAGTGAGAGAGGTCTGGAATGACAGACCAGGTGATGGCGTGTAGCTGTAAGAGGCAAGGTGAACGTAATTGCTGTAACAGGCGTCAAAGCTGCAGTGGTAACGAGAGGACTCTGATTTGCAGGATCTGTGGTGCTGGTTCATGGTATTCCTAGTCCACGATATTCAAAAAACTTCCACAATAAATACATGTTATAATCAGAGACGTTATTAATTAGAAAGAGGAAACTACCTCTTCTCAGTGCAAAACTTGAATCTTTTTCACCTCTCTCTTTCCTCCTCCTTTCCCACCTCTCCCCTTCTCTCTCTCTCCTTCCCTCATTTCCACAACTATTTATTAACTCTAAATTTGTGCAATGCACCATTTTTGGGTTATAAATAAAGATAGAAATATTGCTACCATTTATGGATTTCTGATTATAAATAGGATCTTTCGTATTAATTTTTTTGTAATTCTTGTGTCAACCATGCTTGTAGACACTTATTACCATTTCTACAGATGATGAAAGCTCAGAGGGGTAAAGTGACTTGCCCAAGGTCAGACAGCTGACAAGCATGTGCCAGGTTTCTCTGACCCAGAGCCAAACTCTTTCTGTTGGAGCACAATGCTTTATGGAGTGCTCCTTCAAGTCATTCCTGCCCGGAGGTCTTTGATTTTCTGATGAAAGATTGTCTCATTATTGATTAACATGTTTGTGGTGTCTTCTGGAGGTCACTCAATGCAGACTCGGGTTGTTTTATGAAGACTGTACTTTTTCTCTAGTTTCCTATGTAACCAACCTCTAGGAAGATAATACTTTGCTGTAGTTCATATCAAAGTTTACAACAGGAGAGTGTGAGGGAGAAAAGGAGCAGAGCCTCAAAGGGAAATCCAGAGACTGCTGTGGAGAGGAAGGCTGTATGCTCTCAACTCGTTTCCCAGGTAATGTGAACACTGGCTGCAGGGCAGTGATGATCCAGCGCCTTTTAAAGGAGCTCTGCATAAAACTAACTTGCAGCAACTCCTTACTCTTTGAAATGTTTATTTTGCAATTAACAACAAGTAAGGAGAGGGTGAATTTCCTGGATCCCTCCTCCCACATGGGAGCATTTTTGAATGAAGAATATAGTTTTTCTCAGCTCATTCTACTTCTGGGTTTATTAGCTCCATCGATTGAAATGATAATTCATGTTTTCCTTCTTCCATTGGTTAGGAACTAACGGAGACACCAGGAAAGTATCAAATTCTGCTGCAGTGACCCAATTAACTCTTCAAATTAATTAGATTTTTTAACATAATAAAAGCATTTCAGAGATAACAAATGAACTGTATATGTAACTGAAAATAATATAGCCTTGGTAAAACAAGTTGTATTTCATAAAGTTTTCCAAGAAGGACTGCTTGTCTTCTTTGTTCAGGAGAACTTTTTTTTTTTTTAAATAATGTGCACCCTATCCTTTTTGGTTTTCTTCAAAACATTAAAATAAATTATTAAGAAGTAACTTTAAAACCATTCTTCAACAAATTCTGCAAATTTTATTTTCGTTGAACATTTCCACCAGTGAAACAATTTACTGTATTAGAAGAATTTTGGTCCTTTTGCAAGATGAATCTTCTGGCATTTCTTTTACAGTGGTCTCCCTTTGTTTTAATGAATGGGATTGTTCGAAATTGTGTACAGGGAGATCTAGGATTAATGGTGGGTCGTTGTGACCCTGGAGTATCTGAAGCGGGTGCTAAAGACCTCTGAGGAGGTAATGTATGATAAAGGAACAAAAAATAGGGAAAGGATGAGAAAAAGGAGGGAAAAAAGAGAAAAAGAGGAGCAGGTGCAAAGCACTGTAATTGGTAGTGTAAGGCAGAGACTTGTCTCCAATGTCAGAGAATTTAGAAGGATTATTCAGGTCTCTGTTCCAGGTCCTCATTATCAGGAATAGAGTAAATATTCCTTAAGCTTTTTTGGCTTTATATTTGACTTTGAGTTCATCTGGCTGTACAATTTCTTTAGCATATTGAATAAGTGAGTTAACAAAAAAGGCTTTTGAAACAGAATCAATTAGATGCTTTGACCGCGATTGCTAAAAAATTGGGGCTTCTGGAAAAGTCATTCAACCCCCTCAAAAACCAGTTCCTCAAATGACCAACCAAAAAACATTCCCCCAAAGAGAAAAAACACTTTGCTTTAACAAAGAATATGAATATCACCAAGATCAGAATGGTAATTTTTTTTGGGGAGGGGAGCAATGTTGAAGATAAGATTACTAGCAGGGAATAAATGTAAATATCCTCAAGTCGCAAATAATATTATAGAACTTAAAATCATTTGAGAATGCATTTCTTCACTTAAAATAAACTATACACACAATAAAGAATACTGACTAATTATCAACAGTCATTATCTCATGGTA
Organism: Pteropus medius; assembly: GCF_902729225.1. Lineage (NCBI taxonomy): Eukaryota > Metazoa > Chordata > Mammalia > Chiroptera > Pteropodidae > Pteropus > Pteropus medius. Next base: position 3,664,455 of record NW_024340695.1, on the reverse strand, counting down.
GTATACATGCAAAATTATACACTTAAAATAGAAATTTAATTCTGTTAGTTTGCAAGTTCTTTCTACAGGAAATGCATGAACAGATCATGCTTTTTTGGTCTCATTGTGTTGCCCACGCAGATCCCTAAGATGTCTACTACAGGGCGATGTACACCATCAGAGGAAGGCGATCAAGGCTTCTAGGCAGTTTTGACCTCCATCTTTCATTTCCCTCTTGGAATCTGCATATCGAAATGAAAATATCTGGGGGGACTAATGTTACTGAGTGGAATTAAGACATCTGACATTTTAAAATATGTTGGAAATGTTTTTAAGAGGAAGATTTCGTTCAGCTTTTGGCTCCTGCTTAAGCAAGTTCAGAAACTAATGCTGAAACATCTCCCCATTGAAACATAAGCACCAGTTAATGAGAAACAAAGTCTAATGAAAATTGGCTGCAAATTTCAGCATTAACAAAATCCGAGCCAACTTCAGGACAAAGCCAAAAGTAACTACTGCACCAGTTCACTGATGCCAAACTCTACGCTGCAAGTGGCAGACTAGTGGAGGAGTAGCAGCAAGTGGACTCTGGTCAGGGGGTCCCTCTTCTTTAGCACTTGATTATGTCAACGTGCTTAATTCAGTAGAAAAAAAAATTTGTTTTTCAAATGAAGAGAGGCTCTCAGATTTCTTGGGCTGGGATTTCAAGTTACTGTTGTAGTACAGAGACTGAGAGTCAAACATCTAAAAACTACAAGTAAATGGATTCTTGAAGAGAGATTGGTTGTTCATGGCAGTTTTCTTGCCCTGTAAGTTTCTTATGAAGAAGGTGCAATAGACTTGATTCTGTGGCCTGGGGAAGGAAGTGAATGTGCAGTGCATGGCAGGCTGTGGGAGGACAGGCAGTCCCTGGTGTAAGAAAGACTTTTCAGCAGCTTGTGCCAGTGGTTATGAGCAAGAAATCAGGGATGCATTTGCAGTAATGCAAATAATCTTTGGTAAGACTCTGTTTTCAGATTTGACTAAACCCTTCCAAGAAGGCTAGCTGCTCCGGATAGCCAGTCTGCTCCCAGATGTAAATTTGTCCTCGCTTACAAACTTTTCAGTTTAAGGGTATCGTGGAGCACAAGCGGCCTAGAGCGGGAAGAAAGACACCTGATGGAAAGTACCAAAATCAGAACTCTGTGGCCTGCGTAAAGGGAAGCTTGGAAGCAGAAGGCGGCCCTTCACAGAGGAGATGGTCCCTTAATGACTATGAGTACGATGACATCAGGTCCTTATTCTGCCATTTGCAGGTACAAGGGAAGTGATAATCCTTGTGCTCTTTATTTGTTTGACAGTAGGTATGATTTGCCTTCAGAACTTCTTTAGCAGTATTGGATTTGAATAAGATTATAGGCTTCTGTGTATGTGTGTGTGAGGGGAGACTCATACACAAGGTAGGGTGTAGGCAGGGAGAACAAAGCCTGGTCCCCTGTGATGTAAAGTAAAAACATTTTAAATAAGTGAATACAACTCTGGTCTGTGCTTAGGGCAATAAAAATAGAAATCTGTGAAATGCCCTGTGTAGAAGACAAGTTGTTTGCAGTCAATCCTTATTTTGGCACCTAGAGCACTATGTCTTAAGCAATAAAGACAGAAGCTTCACCAAATTTAGAAATTTGTTTTATCACTTTATGTGATATGAATCTTTCTTATTTCTTCATGGAAAATAATTCTAAAGGGCATTTTTTTTGTTTGTTTGTTTCCCTTGTAAACACCAGAAAGACTTTCAGAACTGAAGTACTTAGAGTTAGTGGATCTTTCAAACCGGATGCTACTTTTCTGCTTTTTGATTCCAAAATATGCCGTTTCCTTTACTGCAGCTGGGCAGCATATGACAAGAAAAAGAAAGGACTTCTGAAAGCCTTTTTATTCATTCAGTAAATGTGAACCACTCAAATATTTGCCAAAGGAATACCCAAAATATAGCACCCAAGAGACAGGTGAAACTGATGGTGTCTTCATCAGGCAGCTACATGTCTGGGTGTAAAGATTGATGGTAAACTTGGTCAGTATTCTCAAATTTTAATGTGCACACAAATCATCTGGAGGTCTTACTATAATGCAAATTTGGATTCATTGGGTCTGGGCCGGGCCTGAGATTCTATAGTCCTAGTTAACTCCAGGGCAATATCCATGCTATTGGTTCCTGTACTACACCCCGAGAAGCAAAGGGCTAGACAATTTCCTCTTCCAACAGAGGACTGGGAAAAGAAGTTTTCTTGAGTGGCTGATGGAAATACCCTCAGATAACCCAGCAATGAGAGTAGAGAAAATATTATTTAATGACGTAAAAGTCAGAATATGGCACAAAATAAATTGCAAGGTTAAAGAGTACATGAAATAATGTTTCATTAATTACAAGAACTATACATAGACTAGTCATTATATAAGAAGCAGATTGCAAGAAAGCCAACCTGCGAGTAGGTCAGTTGTGCTTCCCTTGTCTGTCATTTCCTCTGTAGAGATTACACGGGAGAGGAGTGTGCACTGTGTCAGTTGGGATAAAATCTGCTGAGATCTACTTAAACAGCAATTACTGCTTACTTAGAGTGAAAAACAATTTAAGCCAGGTGATGAGAAGAATGTAGAATTTATTAACCTTCTGGCCCATGGCTCCTCTAGGAGAAAAAAATCCAACTGCTTAAAAAATTGATTTAAAGAATGGCACGTGGTAATACTTTTAGGAATGTATTTACAAAGCTGCCTTAAACATATTGCCCTCCATGAAATATGTTTTATTATTTCTCCAAAGAATTAACATAAACTCAAACGACTGGCTTGTGCAGGGTCCCTAAGTGTGCTCCTATGGCTTTTAAGTGGGACTCAGTTATGGGGACTCTCTCCTCAGATATCCCCTAAACACTGATCAGAACCTGTTCATGAAATATAACTGCATATATTGGGAGGTTTAGAGAACATGACTGAAAATGCAACAAAATTACTCTAGCTATAGATTCATGAAGTTTCTGAGTCACTGCAGAACTCACAACGAAATGAAATTACCAGAGTAGAACATGTTTAAAGCACATACATGCACAAAACGACTCTGGTTTGTGATATAATATTCCCTTAGGAGAAAAAAAAATAGATTGTGACCAAGATTAATCCTGCATCTTTTACTCTAATTTCCTGTAGTGGAAATTGAAAGCCAAGAACTGTTGTTGAACTTGCATCCCACGAATTCAGAGATGAGCCAGACCCTCCTTGACTCGTTCCCACCCTAACCCATAGAGAGATCTCCAAGGAGCAGGGCTGAGCCTCTGATGCCTGGAATGCCTCTGCGTAGAGCTGGATGCTTTAATTTCCTTTCTGGTCTTTGTTGACCATGGGAGCACCATGAATTTTTACTTCATCTCATATTTTTGTATTCTGTTATTCCTGTTGTGCATTTTAAATGCAGTCTTTCTACTTAAAGATATTTCACAAAAGATGATTAAATATCATTTATACAAGTAACTGTCTTTACAGATATCCTAAAGTCATTCTTTTCAGGTTTTAAGTCATGTTCATTCTCAAGGAAACTTTCAAAATAATTTATTCACTCATGTTTCTTGGTAAGTTTCCCTTGACAGCCTGTTCCATATTAGCATAGAAAGTGTGAGGGTGATGACCCGCTCTGCTATGAAAGACTCAAAGAGCATTGTCCAGTATTTCATCCATTTTTCATGAATCATGAGGTGGAATTATCTAGTATTATCACGCAAATAACCCTGTTGTCTGACTCTGCTTAGACGCTGAGAAATATGAAAAGCTCTTTACATTAACAGTTCTTTCTTCCCTATACCAGGCAGAAGTTAGCAATTCTCTTGGACAATTCTAAGGTATGTGTTTTTGTCTTGTGTTTGGATCTGTTTTAGTTTTCTCTCCATTCTCTAAATGTTTCCTTTAAAAAAGCACCTAACTTCCGATGTAAGAAACTCAGTTTTCCTGACCTTCTCTTTTCTGTTCCTAATGGTCCTTGAAATGAAAATATTCTGTTGAGTTTCCTGATTTGGACTTGGGCAGTCTACTTAATGGCTCTTAAGAGAATAGCTGGTGACTTGTGGTTTTCTCTGCTGAGAGAGAACACACATTTGCATTTAGGCGTCTAAACATAGGGGTAGATTTAAAATCAAAGACACATGTGGTTAGATAATCATCTCCAGCATGGTGTCAAACATTCCTTTAGAGCAAAACCTCAATTTCTAACTTTCCATCTCTTTGGTCTCATGGATAATTTTTCCTTTATGTATGCAATACTGCATTGTAAAAGGCTTATCTCAAGTCAAATATTTCTTCTTGAGGACTCTCTACTTTGTGAGGTTATTGCACTCTAAAACTTTCACTCTAAATAATGAGATTTTTTTGGTTTCAAATTCTGGATTTAACTTTTAAAATTTTCTTCAAATATTGTGAGTGTGGTTGTGACTGCTCCTTTACTACCATTTAAATTTTATTTTCTTATTGGTGGTTCTATGAAAATTCTGTATGGTTATATCCACTTCATCTGGCACTTATGGACTAGAATTTTCCAAATGGTTCTTTGCGTATCATGATCAGACATATTGTTATACACATGTCACATATGTATAACATATCTTTTCATTTCTCAGTTTAGTGCTTCTTGGTTTAGGGTTGCTATAGTTATTGCATTCAGTAATTGTTCTTTGAGTCTAACTTTTCTTGGAAGAAATCAGCCCAGATTTCTTACTGTTGACATGGCTGTGACTTGTGTCTTAGTATTTTTGTGTTTCCAAAATAGTCCAAATAGTCCATTAATTCTACCAACCAACCATCTGATTGAAAACCATCTGTCAAACTAGTTATTTGATTGAACCATTGGGTCGGGATTATGTTGCTGTATACTGTGCAGTTAGATTGGGATTATATTACATCGTATACTGTGGATTCCAGGCATAGCATGTGTAGGACAAATTCTTGTCTCTAGGTTATTACTAGTTTGAAGGATTATCTTATTTATAGTGTTCTTAAGTCATGTGTTTGAAATGCGGCTAGAACTTATAGGGAAATCAGATGCTATTCCAATCATACACCTACAAAAGTCTAATTTAATATACATGATAATAAATATAGTATGGAGTTGAAAGGCTCTGGAAGCAGAAAAGCTTAAATCTGTCCTAGCTCTGCAACAAAACTTTTTCTTTAATCCATCTGGGCTTAAGTTTCCTCATTTGTATAATAAGGGCATTGAACTATAGTTTCTCAGGCCTCTTCTAGCTCTGAAAAGTTAAGACTCTAGCCTCAAATGGAGCTCAGCTGTTCCTTCTTGACTTTGGGAAATGGTGTAGACAATTAAAAGATCCTTTTTCAAATTTCTAAGTCTCATCTTATCTTTGGTTTCAGGATATTCAATCTTATGTCAAAAAACACCTTTTAATGAAATGAACTGCATCTTGCCATGAAACAGGGAATACATGATTAATTTGGTGGAGTGACATTAGCTCATTTAGGTTGCTTTGTTCTTCATTGTTTTATTCAATGATCAGCTCATAAGACCTCTAGAAGCCTGTGCTCCACATTAACAGCCTCTCTCTAGGTTCTGGTTCCATGAGAGAGAGTGATCTTCCCACTGTGAACAAGTTAATCCCTGTGACCCATTAGGGAGGCGATGGCCTGGGAAACCATTTGCCTACTGAGTGTACACATCTGGAAAATTCTTCTTGGCCGAGCAAACATATATCTTTAAATTTTTCATCCACATCAATGAGAATTGAGGAGTGGTCCATTAGCGAGATGTAACTATGCAATAATGTAACGAAACTGGCTAACAGCACTTCATTTATTACAGGGCTAAATGCTCATTATTGTTTGTAAAGGATGCTTTCATAACCTCTGCAGAGTTATAGTTTATACATGGTTGATTTCCATTTACAAAGGCAGAGAGTCCTTGTTTTCTTGTCAAGCTCTGACTTACAAAACTCCCGTTTTTTTTTTTTTTTTTTTAAGGTTGGTGTATTGTGTGTGTGTGTGTGTGTGTGTGTGTGTGTGTATTTAGGAGAATGTTTAGTAACTAAATGGGGGAGAAGGGAAATAGAATTTGAAATGAGGAAGAAGGGAAAACACATTTTAGAAATTCTAAAAAAGCTCCAAACAAACAAAACCCAAAATACTGAGGGGGTGTCACAGAAGGCTTCAACAGAAAAGACCCATGCCATATGCTTCTGTTTCTGTATGCTTCCTCCATGAGCAGAAGGGACTAGAAAGACTGGATTTTTCCAACAGAAGGAGTGTGAATCTGGAAATTCTTAAACTAAAATGATGTAATTTCATGCTGCAGAGAGGCACTTTGCTTATGTAGTTGAAATAAAGAATAAAGTGCCTACCTGGGTGTTTCTAGGGTAATTGTAAGCAAATAAGACTAATTAGAAGCCTCCATGGTCTCTAATTAAAAGCTAGGAAGTAACTCACTCTGTGATAAAAGAATCCCTGGATATTTGGAAGAGTCATACAAAAAGGACATAAAAACTTACTGGGGCTTTAACTTCCCCAAGGCCAAAGTCCCTGCTAACTATGGAGTGCATAATTTTGGAAAGCAGAGGATAAATAGATCTAGAGCTTGGGACTCACAGATCTGGCCCCTAAATACACATTTGGGACAATGAGTATGGGAAATAGGGAGAGGCAACATTTTAGTACCAGTCGTACTTGGACAATGTCATTTAAATAGAATGGGAGCTTACATAGGGCAAGCTGAGAAGTACAGTATAGTCCCTCTTATCTGTGGGTGAGAGTTCCAAGCTCCCCAGTAGATGCCTGAAACCATAGATAGCACCAAATCCTATATATACTAGGTTTTTCCTATATACACATATCTTTCACTTGAAGCACTCTACAGCTTCTCTTTGGCATATCTGAATTGCCAACATCACTACTTTTTTACTCTGGAGCCACTGTTAAGTAAAATAAGGGTGACTTGAACCCAAGCACTGTGATACTGTGACAGTCAATCTGATAATTGAGATGGCTACTGAGAGGGGCAGGTGGTGTATACTTCTTGGAGACACTGGACAAAGGAATGATTCATGTCCTAGGTGGGACGGAGAGGGATGGTGTAAGATCTCATCATGATACGCAGAAGGGCGCAAAATTTAAAGTTTATAAATTGTTTGTTTCAGCAATTTTCCATTTACTATTTTCAGACTGTAGTTGACTGTGGGTAACCGAAACCACAGATAAGGTGGGATAACTGTACTTTCAGTTGAAGCAAGAGGAAAAACTGAGGCACTTTGCTTAACTTTTGGGGACTTTTGAACACTTACTTTTTCATGCCCCATGGCCAGACCCTTCTTTTAGATCAGGTTATTACTCAGCATGGGAGAAAATGTGAAATCAAGTTAAGAAAAGAACATGCAATAGGGAAGGGAAGGAGCAGGAAAGTTCACTTTGCTGAATAAAAAATATTTTAAAAGATAGGTCTGCCATATTCTCTCCCCAATCAATTTCATTGAAAAGCAGAGATAGTATTTTCTTAAACACAGTTCATTTGTAATTTGTCATGATAATATAATATGGAAAAAATAAAGCTGCCTATCAATGTAAGCATTTCCAGGGTGAATCTTTGGCAAAAATATGGACCTGTACCAATTTAGATGGTGTTTTCTTTCAACCAGTTTCCAAAATCATGGTTCTGAAATTTCCAAAAGTTTTAACATTTTCTTGCATCTTCTTGTAGTCAGGTATTCAGAGGTACATGCTGTTTCTAATAGCTTTGGTAGAAACATGTTGAAATAGAAATGAATATAAAATACTTTGTCTTGAGGCTAATTTGGTATAGATTTGTAAGGCCTGAGTAAACTGGTAATTTCTTAAAACAATACGAATGAATGTAAGACATATAGGTAGAATAGCAGATTCAGAAAAAGAGGTTAGTATTGTATTCCCATGTTTCATAAAGGACATCAAGTAAGGCCACCAGCACAGGAACCGAGTGCCTCTTTCGATTTTCCTGTGATGATTTCCTATCAGCTTCACGTTCACGGGAGGGGGAGATGCAAGATGGCCTTCGACTTTGTTTCCAGCGTGGTCAACAGCGACACTGGCTGAAACACGGGCTCAGCATTCTCATAGAGTGTACAACGTGGATGCTTCTGACTGGAAGGGAGGATGTGGGGGTTGGCTGGCTAGTGTGCTGTGCTTTGGGGGCTCACAGGGTAGAGAAGAAGCCTCTGTGTGAAGGGGCCTCCCTCTGGTCATGCCCTCTTTATTGGCTTGAGCTAGGTCACAGAGGCTGGCTGACATTCTCACCCTTAGATGGGGTGGAGATAGGTCTCAAGCCACCTCAGATAATTGAACAGCAGCTGTGACACTCGGAGCAGCGTTTCTTCTTTTTCTTGGGGTGAAAAATGGTGAGGATTGCTTCATCAAACACAGCTTTGAGACCTTTCTGAGTCAGGGCAGAGCATTCCAAGTAGCACTGTGCGCCGATCTTAAACACAAAAGAGAGAAAGGCATGAGAAGAAAAACACAGAAAAGCACAGTGGTGTCAGCCCTTTGCCCAGCCAAGTGATGCTGCTGCTTGTTCCACAAACAGCCTGGGGGTAGTTTAGATTATGTTCTTTTTTTCTTTTTTCTTTTGCATTTCTATTTGCATCTGCTATCCTCATTTTTTGTATTTTTATATTTTTTACTTTCTGATATTAACAATAGATAGTTGTGGATCACTTTTGATAAGCAATAAATTCTGAAAGTGATCCATAACCATTTATTTCTAATAGGAGAACATAAAAATATAAAAACTAAGAGAGGATTCAAAAGCAGTGATACAGTTTAAATATATTTTGTGAAGAACAGGGCTACATGATGTTGTTTTTCGTACCCTCTCATTTGTATGCAGAATGTGTAAATCTGGTTCAAATGAAATGTATCTTATCTCCTTTTGTATGTAGTAGACAAAGTGTTAATTTAGTTGATAAAGCATATAGAAAGAGAGTGGGCGATATGGTTTTATGGGTCATTCTTGAATAAAATGCACTCCCGATAAGGTATCTCTCAGCAAAGTAATAGACAATTAGTGTCATTATTTGGTTTTAACATATTTTAAGAGGTATATTTTTAAGCGGCTAAAAAAACCCAAAGCATGTAAAAATAACAATCATACAATGCATTTATTGACAGAGACACCTCCTTGTCAGTATATAGTCTATGCATATTTAAATGATAAAATATTTTGTGCTTGCTTATGGCTTTATTTCAAAGCTTTTGATGATTTCATGCTATGATATATTTGATAATCACAAAATCCCTATGAGAAATATAAAAATTCAGGCCAGAACTATAGGTTCACATTAGAAAAACTGCAGGGCAGAGCAGACGTGTTTGGCAGTCAACTTCACAAAATAATTCATGAGAGGGAGACCCAGGATTTCAATTGCTCACAAACTCAGTATTAGCCAACACTTTGATGTGGGCCTTTTAATATTAAGGACATCTGGAGAAATTCTTCTATTATATGCTTCAGATTATAAGAATAACTTTGAAAAATTAAAACAAATTTAGAAGAGGGTGGCTGGTTGGTGAGCTCCTGGAAACCACAGCAGATAAATGACTAAATCAGGGTAGCAAAACCATATGCCTATTAGGGCTAGTAATTTATGCAAATGAGTAAGGCAGAGCTGGTGCCAGATAATAGAGAGTGGTGGGGATTGTGGTGGGCTGTGACGTGCATACCATCTCGAGAGATGGCAGTCTTACTCAGCTTCAGATAATTCTTGTCATGTAGGAATGTTGGTTCACTGTTGCTCAGCTTTGTATTTTTCAACAGGAGTTGGACATTTGCGTTTTTATAAAAGTTAATATTTGTCAAATTTTAAAATACTCTGTGGGCCAAGCAAAACACTGATGTGGAATATCTTTGTCAGCAGGAGGCCAGTTTGTAATGCATGGACTAAGGAAACTGGCAGTTTAGCTTAGAATGGAGTGGGAACAGCCCCCAAAGGTAAAATGAATTGTTTACGGACATCCAAATAGAAAGTGAAAGAACTAGACCCAGAATGTGAGTCTCTTGAAGAGTGTTCTTTTCCTTGTTCCATGACAGTAACTGTGACCCTTATCACTCAACTCTGCAAAAAGCTGGTCAAGTAGGCAATTAATAAAATGAGGTTGCCTACTCATTTGAAAGCCTACAGATATAAAAACTAAGCATGAAATAAAATTGTTCTGGTTGGGTCCAGATATTATGCACTTTGTGTTTGTGTGTGTGTGTGTGTGTGTGTGTGTGTGTGAAGAATGGTTACAGTATGAGCCAAAGGAAAATATCCAAAGAAAAGATACTGAATGTTGAAAATCTGTTTTATGGCTTTCATTTTGACCATGGCTTGGCTTTTAGGTTAGAACATAACATTTTTTAAAACTTAAAAACAGTTGGATGCAAGATAGGGATAAAAAGTAGAGAAAATTTTTCTAATAATGTCATGAAATGTCATCTGTTACATTTTGAGATTGTGTCCAATGCTTGATATAAACACATGTGCAAAGCACGCTACTCTAATGTAATGTGTCAACTGAATGACTGCTTGTAATGTGGTAGCTCTTGTCAGTCATCCTGAAAAAAATACCTGGAAAGTACTATGGGACCGTTGTATCCAGAATACCTCCCCACTAGCAATCACAAGCCTCAGCTGATTCAGCAAATTATAGGAGAGCTGAGCTGAGCTCTGCTCATACAAGGGGTTCTGAGCCGTCTGGTCCTGCAAGATGGGCCAGTGCACTCTCTCCTTGTCCTCCCTGCAGAGAGCTGCTGACAGCATGCCAGAGTTTGTCTTTCAATGGTGCAGGAGGAGCCCAAACTTGTCTTTCTCAATTCAGACATTTCTGAAGATCATGAAACAGTCGATCAAGGAATTATTGTGTAGCAGGGTTAACATGACATTAGTTTGTACTCATAGTTCCAGGAAAAGTAGCAAACAGATTTTGGGTGTGATTTGGGAAATATGTGTGAGAAACAGAATCCAGTTGCTAGGTAAGTATTGTTAACAACATATCAAGTGCTTGGAGGGTCAGAGAGAAGAATTCATCCTGGTGCGGGGAAAAGGCATAGCCACGTTACAGCGATTGCTAAAACCAAACCTAAACAAAAACCCACTTGTGCCTTTAAAGATGTGAAATGGAAAACTGTCTTAAGGAAATATGGCTTTTCTTACAGCAGCAACTTTCTCAGCCTCTTGAAGCAAAATGACCCACACAGCCAAATATTTAGAACCAGTCTGTAAGAGCTCAGGATTCACAAATCCTTGTTCAGATACCCATGTTAGCAATCTGGCACATGCTTTACCAAAATGATTTATTTTTCTAAAATTTTTATTTCTCAATTAGAGTTGACATTCAACATTATTTTATATTAGTTTCAGGTGTACGGCATAGTGTTTAGACATTTATATAATTTACGAAGTGATCCCCTCAATTAGTCTAGCACCCACCTGGCACAATACTTAGTTATTATAATATTATTGACTATATTCCCTATGCTGTATTTTATATCTCATGACTATTTTGTAACTACCAATTTGTACTTCTTAATCCCTTCTCCTTTTTCATCCAGCCCCCCAATCCCATCCCATTCGGCGGCAAAAAAAAAAAAAAAAAAGATTTATTTTCAAGAAAAAAATAGAGACTGAGGAATTGTAAACTGAGAGAATACTTTTCTAATAACTTTGTAATAGTAGCTAAAATTTATTGTCCTAAAGCTGGGACAATACCTCTCTATCAGAGGTATAGAGAACACGAGTCTGAAAAGATGAAATTAATGAACAAACAAACAAATCTACAATGACTATTCAAATGGAAAAAAAAAATCTAATACTTCTTCCAGGTCACCCTCCTAGAAGTAGGACATATATAGATAAGATAGAGTGTAACATGAAGGAATAGAGGCAAAGAGATCTCCCCTGCTACAGAAATACTGAGAGGGCACACAGAATTAACAACCACTATAGTTTGCTGAGCTAGACCTTGAGGTACGCTGGCTCATTAAAATGTCACGAGAACTTTATGAGGTAAGTCTATAACCATCCTCATTTGCAGCTCAGAAAACTGATGCCCAGAGGGGTAAGTAATGTCCCTAAGGCTACACAACTAAGAAAATGGCAGAGATTTGAATCTGTCTCCAGAGTCAGAGTCTTAGCTACTCTTAAGAGCAAATGTGAAGAAATGGGGCTGAGAGAGCAAAAGTAATGAACAAAGTTGTCATGAACTTAGTGAGGATGACAAGAGAACATGGAAAGGAAAAGCAAGGCATTTCCTATAAATGGAGAGAAGAGAAGATGTTAGTGGAATAAACAGAATAAGCTGGTATCTAAAGAAATGGCTTATAACAGGGAAATTCTTTATTCCTTATTTAAGAATTAGGAAAGGTACACAGAGAGGGCAACCTGAGAGCCAAGAAAAGGAAAAACGAATGGCTTGTAAAAGAAATTCTATCTCCACAGATCAGCATTATGATCAAATTGCTGAAAGAGGAAAAACATTTGTAAGCTGGATGTATTTGCTGTTGAATTTTTTAAGACTGTAGGATTGCCAACTCAAGGGTGGATAATGTGAGTGTGTTGCTTGAGTGTAGGTTAATAAGGAGTGATGGGGACTGTGGCAAACTGAAGGGTACATGCCTTGTCTCAAAGACTGTTTAAAATTTGTAGTTGATATGGAAATGCTGGCTAGTGTTGCCAGATGTCTAATTTTTTTTAGATGCCGGAGATGTGTATGTTTATGTAAAGTGTCCAAATTGTTCAATGTTGGCCACCAGTTCACATTAAAAACACCTGTGTGGACTGATCAAAACATTTGTAGGTGAAATTTGACCCACTACTTGCCAATGTGCTCCTTATGCTTTAAAGGATGGCTTTGTATGTACTGGTCTCTCAATTTGAGATACTTTTCTCCCCAGTCCTCTAACTTGGTCCACCTAACAAATATCCTTATTCTATAGACCTGGCTCAGATGTCAACTGCTCCAAGAAATTTTCTCTGAATCCTTCTCTCCTGAATGTGTCCGTCACTCCCTTTTCTCTGCTACCTCAGTGCTCTGCACACACGTGCTGTATTTATTCAGCTGGTATGCTTTTGTTTGCCTGTCTCTCTCCTCTTCTAGCCTATGGGCCTTTTGAGAGCAGGGCTGTCTCTCTCTCACTCATCTCTGTAACTCAGACCCCAGCGATGAAGTGACAGGTGTTCATGACCATGGGAAAAAGAAGAAATTGTTGGCACACAAAACAAGGAGGTTAATGGTGACTTTTGCAGTCAGGAGGAGGGTATTAAAGGCTGCAGCTGATTAACATGGCTGAACATTGATTACAGGATTTTTGCAGCAATTTTGCTGCTTTATACCCCACAGGTACCTGTTACAAACCCAGCAGGAAACAGGTGCTAAGACAAAGAGTGAGAACAACACTAGACAAGGCACAAGCAGGAGAAGGAGATGGCAGGAGTAGGCAAAAAGAGGCCAAAGACTGAAAAAGAAAAAATGGTAAAGTGTTTTATCAGGAAATACCTTAGGGAGTCTGAACTTAGGAAATCATGTTTAGGTTGCATCAACTGGAATTGGGAAAGAGAATGTGCAAAGAATTATAATCTTAGAGCTAAGGAATAGCATAACTCCTAGCACATATTGAATGTTCAGTCAATTATTGTGGAATAAATCTAGCAATATGGACATACACAAATGAACAAGGAATGAGGCTGAAAATTAAAAAATGATGAAATGAAGAGAGATAACAAGTAAAAGGTTAACAATGAATATTATAAATTGATACAAAACATTTATGTAAATATAGTTTACTTTGAAGTATAAAGAATCATAAATATGTGTGATCTGAAGATGCTCCTTAAAAGTAAAATGCCCTTTGAGACCAAAAAGAGATGATAGATAAAAAACGCTTTGGAAATTGAAAAGTACTGAACAAAAGGAATTGGATAAGAAAAATATGAACTTGCAAAGTGTTTTAAGTTATGGAGAGAATATGCACATTAAAATATGGGGCTTTGGCGATAAAAAAGATGCCCAAACCTGAAGGTTTCTTCTCAGATTATGGGAGGGGACAGAAGAGTGTGGTGGTTAAAGCCCACTGTCACATCTCAGCTCTGCCACTTTCTAGCGCTGTGACTTAACTTCTCTGAACCTCAGTTTCCTCTAGGAAAGTAGAGATATGATATCAGCGCCTCAGGGGGTTGCTGTGAGGATTAATTAAGACCAGGCATGTAAAGCGCTTGGCACCAAGCCTAGCACACTGCAAACACTCCATAAATGCCAGCTGTTATTATAAACTACTTGACAGGAAAGTCAAGGAGCAGAGAAACTTAAAGCATCTCTATAATTACACGAATTGTGATGAAACAAGTTAAAATCTTGCTTCGTTTTCTTCTAAATTGGATTTTGTAAGCTAAACATGATTCTCTCTGTACCTAGGAGCAGTTGCTAGGAGAAACTGGCAAAAGGCAATAAAGTGGTGAACTCAGTCATTGTTCTTAAAATAAATATGAAATGAGATGGGAGGCTTTGGAATGACTTTTTTTTTTTTTCCAGAGGGAAAGAATAACTTCCCAAATGAGAAGTCAGGTGAGGACACTGACAGGATGCTGGTGGAAGATAGACCAGAAGCAAGGGACATAGAAACCACGTTTCTGCAAAAAGCTGGTGCTGAGTCTCCTGGACCTTTTTGTTGTGAAAAATGTATAGCTGGGAATCACGTACAATTATTTATGGAGGTGTATATTTATGCACCTTAGTGAGATAATTTAAGCTGGATGTCTGAGGAAAAGATAGAAGAACGTATTGACATGTATCCGTTTTATAGGAGGGAAACTAAAGGTGGGAAGAGACAATTTACACAGCGGTCAGGTGCACCGGGGTGATGTCCCCAAGGCTGGATTAGAATTGTTTCTGTTATTATCAGCTGGCAAATCAAATATGTTTATCTCCCCATGACTCTGCTTCCTCAACTGTAAGATGAGACAAACACTATCTGCCTAGGAAGGTTATCATGAGGCTGGAATGAGACAGAGTTTGTAAAGTGCATGGTATTGTAACGATGGTTCTGACATTACTATTCACAGAAGTAGAAAGCTTTCGGTCTCCCAAATATTTGTGAGATGTTCTCATGTATTGAACTCATAAAAACATAATTTTTATTAAATTCGCTTCTGTTCAAGTGTACCATATTTAGTTTTGGTACCTATAATTTTAATAAGAGGAATTTGTGTGTTTTTGTTAATGAAAAATTTGCAATTAACATTATTCTTGACCAGTTTAAAGGGCTACTACTAATTCTGCTTGGGGCATGCACGGTTAGTTTAGAAAGTAAAATAAATTTCTGAAACCTCTGGCCTGTGTCAATGGATTTGTGACTAAATCAGTGAGGGGTGGATTCAGGTTATGAAAATATGATTTATAAGCCTTCTATTACATAAAGTACCTCATCCTCTTGTGTCCATTTTAGTGACTGCTTTTACACACATGTTGGTAGTAATTGGGTGACAAAGATTTGGTGTATGGCAAATACTTTCTAAGTATCCAACCCCCTCGCCCCCAAATCACTATTCATGTTAAGCTCTCAAGAATGAAGAAAGGTCTGTGAGAACAACCAGCTGTGAGCAAGTTGCTATTATCTGCAACTTGGATTCTCCAACTAGTTACTTTTTGGTCTGCATTACTCTTCCAGAAGCTGTTTGTGACATAAGCCAGCCTCTCTAAGTGGCCATGCATTATATGGTGAGAAATACTGAACAAATATAACCCTGCCAGATGCTAAGCTAAGTTTCTCCCCCCTCAAAATCACACAGTGCCTTTTATGGGGTCATTTAAATGAGTTATACCGATAATAAGCAGTGAGATTTATAAATACATATCTAATGACTCTTTTTATTCATACTAAATATGGTAAGTGGATATTATAGAGGTTGCTAAATCAAATGCTAAGTGTCCCAGCTGTTTAAATTCACCAAGTTTCTTTCTTAATGAAAAACAGATAATGCTGGCTGACAAGAATGCTAACCAAATGGTCCCTTCTGGCCTGACTAGAACAGAGGGGAGAATATAATGCAGAGAAGATTCTGAACACATTGTACTTTAAAGCAAAAGCTGTGTAGCTCACTCATGCTGAAGCATACACCAAACTCTTCTTTCAGCATACATTTAAAATTAAATTCAAATCTGACTGTACCGCTTTTGCAAGCTTCACGCCATGCTCGTAAGTGAGCGGTTTCTCTTTCATATACAGCAAACGGGCCAAGGTTTTGGGGTCATCGCGGAGATCAATCTGGCAAAAACATACATGTGATAAGGTCATTTATTTTTTCAGGCATTACCAGGTATTTTAAACTGTGACATAATAGAGATATTTTTCCCTTTGACATCTATGTAGTTGCCAAATCTTCTTTAAAGAAGCACATACACATGTCCATATTATGTCTAAAAATTAAAATAATTTTTTTGTAAATATATACATGAGGCTTTTCTTGTATTTTCCCCAGGACTTACTCCAATGATTCTGTGGCCGTTCAGATGTTTTTGAAAATTCCCATTTATTTCTAGAGCCTTTATGGGACACATAAAATAATTGATAAATCTTACTACCTTACAGTGATGCTCATTTGATCCCAAATTAGGTTACTCATTTTTAATAATTTATTTCCTAGAAAAATAGATAATTTTGGCTTTTCCAAACCAAATCTTCATCCCTCAAAGGGCTGCTGTGAAAATATTTTACTGAATGTACTGCAGCTGAAGGCAAGTTCTAGAGATGAATTTCTAAGGATTTGTTCCAGGAATAAGCATTAATCTTTTCAAAGGTAGAACTACTTTGAAAATAGCATGGATTAGGTTTTATAATTTAATTAAATATTTTAGTTGCTTTAAAATCTCACTGTGTATGTGAACCCACGCATATATGAATGGGTGTGAATGTGGGCACACATAAGCTTGTGTTTTAAAGGAAAACCAGTATATTCATATATTAAATTTATATACGAGGGTTTCATTTATAAGCATTGTGCAGCTTTACTAATTTGTGTAGTTTTTGTTGTTTTGTTTTTGTTTTTGGCCTTCATTGTTCTACTTAGTGTCCATCTGTTATAAATTAGTCTCGAATTACACAGAGATGTTTGCATATCCCATCACATATTTTGGCAACAGGAATCAGGACTCCATCAATACGGTCAAACATTATCATCTGGGATTAAGGCAAAAGACTTAATTTAAACAAACAACTTTCAGAGCAGAAGCATTAACTGTATTCTGATTTATTGATGTGTTAATTATATGTCCATATCTTCTCTGGTAAATATTTTTCTACTTTTATGTTTTTAAAAATTTCTCTTTGTTAAGCAGAATATAAAATGAGAAATAGAAAACAACAGCATATGAAACAGATAACAATAAAATCCTTCAGTATTATTCATTTCTGTGTCTCTGGGATAGTAACTTCAGTTTAATATAGCAAAGAACAAAATCTATTTAAAACTATAGAAAGTTGGAACAATATTTAACAATTCTGTGCAATTACTGTTGGAAATTCAAACTATGAACTTCATGAGCTTTCAAAACATTTTAAAGGCCTTTATAATCACAGGTTTGTTTATCTGGTATATTTGCTTTAACTTTTTTTTTTAAAATCTGGAAGACCAAAGGCTTAAAGAAAATAGAAAAGAGTAAATTTCTGTCTTCCTTCTCCAGGAGTATTACTAAGGAGTTTCTATCATAATGTGGCTATTCTGATTGCTGGAATGTCATTTTGACATTCATACCTATTTTGTGACTTTCAAACAATCATGGATTTTAGATATAAAAAATATTGGCTAATAAGTATAATTGACATCCCCATGTCATTCCTCTGGCTTATGGCTGGAGATGGGCATCTATTTCAAAAAAATTAATGTTATTTAAAAATAAAAAGCCGAGATTAATTTTTAAAGGCCACATCACAACTTCCTGCTTCACATCAAATAGCTCTATTTTTTCAGTTGTGGCTAATTAATCATGCAGATATTAAGAACAGCTGTTCATGGGATTGATATATCTGAGATACTCTTCTATAGTGTCTGATAGAACAGGATGTTCAAGAGATACACAAACCGTCTTTCCTTTTTGGCCACCCTCCTGCCCCACCCACCCCACCCTGCCATCACCCGCCTGTTAACCTGGGTGCCTATGAGGATGTAAGGCACATGAGGCATGCAGTCCTTCAGCTCCGGGACCCATTCCTCCTGGACATTGTGGTAAGAGGCAGGATTTACGACAGAGAAGCAGATCAAAAACACATCAGTGTTGGGGTAGGAGAGAGGCCTCAGCTGGTTGTAGTCCTCCTATGGGAAGAGCAAAGAATTCATACAGCCTGGGTGAGAGGGGTCTCTTGTGATTCCGGGGAGTGCCAGGCCCAAGATTCTATTGTAGCCCTCTGTGACCCTGTTCCTTCCCCTGGAATCTGGTACTTCCCTATACTACTAGAAATAAAGAAGCCATCAGTCAGGAAAATACCTTTTTGTTGTGTATGGAGATTATGAATTGCTCCCTTTTAAAATGAACTTTAAACAAAAATTTTAATAGCTTTTAGTGAGATAATTTACACATCATAAATTTTGCCCATTTAATGTCTTTAATTCATCAATGATTATTGCAGTTGTCCTGTCACATTGGAACTCTGTTGTGTTCAATATGGATTTAAATTAGTGGGCCATTGGCCAAGGCACAGAAATTCTCTTCTTATACAATTTAAAAAATGTATTCAAATTTAATTTAGAATGAGCTAACAAAAATGCAAACCGAAGAGTTGTTGCCAAATCAGATACCATAAAAATTGAAGAAATATATTGTGTGAGGGTTTAGAGCTCAGAATTTGGGATTTGTTTCTATGTCTACCTAAAGGCCATAATGTGGTCTCATAAATAAAATGCCAGCTTATTTATTTTTTCCGAAAGCCTTTTTAGACCAGAGCATGCTCTGGTTGAAGAGTTCCTAGTTATGTAAGATGTTTATGTATGTGCCGTTTTAGGGGGAGATGATAAAGACAAAGTAAAATGGATCATCTCAACTTTGGGAAAATGTCAGCAAGTACATTTTATTATATATAAAATATTTTAGGAGATTCCGAGATAAAATCTTCTATTTCAATAGAAGATTTTATATATTTTCATAAATTTAGTAACACATAAGCCAAAAGTAATTTTATGTGTATGTGTGTATACTTATACTATGTATGCATATACTATGTTTACCTACATTTCCTCATACACCACAATATGACCTATGTGTTCACACATACCACATATACTTTATATATGTATATATGCTATACACACAGGCTCACCATACACATATAGGTGCAACCACACCAATATGTTCACACTTATCACACACATTTGTACATAGACATGGACAACATACGAATTCACTTATTAGGGTCCTAACTACTGTTCCTAACATTAAAAAAATAAAACTCATATATGCTCTTTGCAAAAATTTCAACATTACACAAGTACGTAGAGTAGAAGCGAAACTTTGTTTTCATTCCCTAGGTGATCTCTAATAGTTTTTCCTCTCTTCCCAGAGGGAGTCACAACTTAAGGGTATCCTTCCAAATATTAAATATATATTTACATATATAATATATGCATATTTAGTTTTCAAAAGATAAGTTGATTATATAGTTCATATTATTGTGCCACTTTTTAAAAACTTACTATGTCAAAATATCAACCTCACCATATTTCTATTGACTGTATTAATGTCTTTTTCAAACGGGGGTATGCACATACATGTACACACGTGACTGGAAGGAAGTCCCTTAGCATGTTAGGTGTGGTCGTCTCTGGTTGACCGGCATGTATTAATCTATTGTTTAGCTACTCCAGGTACCCAGCACACAGGCGCTCGTTATGCATGCCTGCTACTCTTCTAACTGCTAGTGCTATTAAAACTCAAGCCAAGGTTTTTAGCCACCTAAATAGAATGCGAATCAAGATGGAAAGGATGCTGAAAAATCCTAAAATCCTAAGAAATGAACAAAAGGATATAAAAAAATCAGTTATTGTGGGTCATTTACAACATTTCTATTAAAGCAAATAAGTGGGAGTTGGGCGCCTTGCTGAACAAACACTGGTCCTGCTGGGCAATTGGGCTAGGCCTACTGGCTGCACCTCAGCCGAGCTGCGCCCATGTCTGTGTGTCTGTGTGTCTGTGTGGGGGTGGTGGTAGGGGACAGGGGAAGGGAACAGTTCTTCTGTTGTTGTCACCCCCCCCTTTACACGACTAGCCCTGAAAACCCAACCTTCTCTCCCACGGTCTCTCCACCTCTCTCCCTTCTCTCTCTGAGTAGCTGTGAGGCCCACGCACTAAGAGCTCTCCTTTCCAGGCTATAATCTACAACTATTCATGACACCACCCACCCTCTGCTACTTCATCCTCCCATTTAGATTGTCATACATGGAGCAGGGACCATGTCGATTTTTTTTTCTCATGACTCACTTATACTCCGTCCATGGCAAATATTCCATAAATGCGATTGACTGATTGGATTGTACTAGGTCTGCAGTGATCAGCAAATGAGCACATGGCTTTTCTGTGGGTTGTTTACTATAGTACTTTTTATTAAAATCACCTGGGGAGTTTTAAGACCATCTTGATGCACTGCTAGCCAACTACCTATCTCTACCCACTGTCCTACTCTTAGACCAGTTAAATCAGAATCTCTGGATAGTGAGCTTGAGTACTTGGGCATTCTGATTTTATTGGCCTGGAGCTGAGAACAAATGATTTACATCATGATCATCTTCACCATCAACCAAGGATATATCAAAGGCTTATTACTAAGGGCCAGGCAGTTTTTCAAGCACTCACATGTATTATCCTGTTGAATTCTCACAAAGATGGCACTACCTACATCCACATTTCATAGAAGAGGAAATTAAGCTTAAGAGAGGTTCACTAATGGACAAATGTCGCAAAGCTATTAAATACCAAGAGAGGGTATTTAGCCTGAATCCAGCTCTAGCTTGTAATTGTGACCACACTATCTGCTTCAGCCAGAATTTTAAGTCACAGATGAAGAATTTTCCTGAAAATTCAGTTATCCAGGAATTTTAATCTAGACTCATGCTTTATCCAGGGATCTGAGAAAAGAAATGTTAGACCACTTGGGTATAGTATCTATTTCATGGCCTACATCTATTAGAAATTACCACCAGATGGCAGCAGACACTGTATATTTAAAACCTCAAAGCCAAACACAATCAGGAGAAATGTCACAACTAGGTAAGGTAGGAACAAATAATTGGCAGTCTGAAAGGATCATGTTTATTTGATTCTTTATCCAGAAGCTATCAAAGCAGTTCTGCTTACATTATGGAATATTTAGGAAGGCAGTGGGTTGCTGGACAGACTGTAGTTGGGAAAAAAAGAGTTTTTGTTTGTTTGTTTGTTTTTGATGATTTACCCTTCTGGCAGGGTAGCCTAGGTTGTCCAGCTGAGTGACTTCTGACCATGTGCTTCATTGGGCTTTATCCTACACTGTATTCTGGATTTCTCTATTCTGTGTAAACCTTAGTCTTGCTGTGTAATTCCATTAAAAAAATTATTAATTGCCTCCTGAACGTCTAGCACTGTTAAAGATGTTATATGAACTATGTAAGGTGAATAAGAATTGGCAATCTAGTTTGCAGAAAGAAATGAAAATATGGGAAACAACTTGATTTATGCGAGACAGGTGAAGTTTCTCTTGTTCTTTGTTAGCTCTCTGATAAAATAATGTAGAACATTTATTTGACTGAATTGGAAAAATATAATTTTAAGGCTGAAAGAAGTCTTACAGATAGATAATTTTGTACAGGGACTCTCAAAGTATTGTCCCCGACCAGCAGCATCTGCATCACCTGGGAGCTTGTTAAGTACTCTCTCAGGCCCTGCCCAGCCCTCCCCTCAGGCCCCGCCCAGCCGAGGCTCTGGGGGAGGGGCTACACCATCTCAGCCAATTTTATCGTTTTAGGAAACTAAAGTCTAGACAGATTAAGTGATTAAATTGGAACCACAGAGCAAACGTACTTTTAAAGAAGGCTCACACCTGGGGCGGTGGACTCCTTCCAGCCCCAGTTCGCCACTGGCTGCAGCAATGAAATATGGCATGGGGTTCAGGATTAATAAAAGGAAGTATCCCCTTGGGACTGTGGGGTGACCAGTAGGAGGTTGAGGAATTTGAATTTGTACCAGCTGATAACTTAAGGGATTGTGTGTGTGCGTGTGTGTGTGATGGAGCACGTTTGGAGCCTAGATTGGAGGATCACATGTTGAGATGGTGTAAAGGGGCTACGAAGTGTAGATTGTCTAGCCGGTATGCGAAATTGAGAATAGAAGACCAGTGTGGAGTGTTTCCTGAAGAGACAATGTTTTAATCTAAAAGAGCATCCGAAAGGGGGCCGTGGAGGGTTAAAGTGGAGAAAGAGGCTCAGGTGGGGCTTGGGAAGGGATGGGGAGGTTGGGGGGCAGGGTGGGATTTGGGGCAAGGTAGGCTTTTGAGTACTTGCCACTCAAGTTAACTCTGAAGACAGGAGAGTGTTTGGTTTGAAGGCAAATCTAGAGTTCTGGGATGACTGTGGGTGACCATTAGAAATGTTCAGGGACGGCCTTAGCATCAGATGGTACAGGTGGTGGTGAGTAAGTGAAACCATTAGACCAGCCCTTTTCAGACTTTATGTACACTTGAATCCCTTGGGATCTTGTTAAAGTGCAGCTTCTTATTCAGCAGCAGGTCTGGGATGAAGCCCAACAATTTGCATTTCTAGAAAGTTTCCAGGTCACGCTGAGTGGCAAGGAGAGGTGCACTGAGCACTCCCTTTACCCTCCCTACTCCCCATACCCATATTCAACTGGAAATAGAATCCTGCTTCCAAGTCTTCTTGGGTTTAGTGACATTTATTCCAGATTCCTAGCATGTCTCATTTTCATATTCTCCCATAAATACATTCATATCCATCAGGCTTGGGTTGGAAAATCTGGCATAAAGTATAGGGTGAGATTGTAGCATCGTGCTTAGGATCATGGGCCAGGAAGGCAGATTCTCTGGCTTTAGATCCCAGCCCTGTCAGCGACTACATGTGATCTTGGGTGAGTTTTCTCTGCTCGGTTTCCTTATTTAAAGTGAGGTTGATCGTGCTGGCCTCGTAGGGTCGTTATGAGGATAAAATGTGTTAGTATTTGTAGGCCACTTAGAACAGTGTCTTGAACATAGTAAGTTCTTTAATGGCCAAGAGTCTGTCCTCCCATATCAGCAACAGTTGCAGTTCCTACCCTCTTTGGATACCAGGGCTGAATCTGAAATGAACTTTTTCTGAAGTGAGTAGTAATGAGACCCAAATGTTTGCATACTCTGATTGATCCTCTGAATTAATGTCCCCACAGCTCCTTTTTTTAGGATTTCAGAATTAAGATAATGTCCTAGGGTTGCTTTTACAAATAACTCGTCATGTGGGCAAACTTCTTCCCAAGCCCCCACTTCCCACAAGTTGTGCACTTCTAAAACCACATTAAGATGCATGTGAGCAAGAAAGTTCGAATTGCTTATTGAGGAAAAACATTTATTTTGAGGTTTTAGGCAAACTTTCCATAGAGGGTTGATGCCAGATTTTGTGCTCCAGATGGCCCTGTTGGGTCAGCCAATAGCAAAGGGGAAGACTGGCATCTTTCCAAGTGAACCTTGGGTTGCCATTAATGAACCCCAGCTGTACTTGCCTCCCTGCCTCATGTCTCTTTCTTCAGCCTATTGGGAAAAGGCGGCTTCAGAGATCAGGGCTGGTAAAGACATGTGTTGTGCAGCCCTGGCTGAGGGGTGCAGCTGATGGCCTTCCTGCTCCCACACTCTCACGGTCACTGGTGACAGC
This sequence comes from Pteropus medius, assembly GCF_902729225.1. Classification (NCBI taxonomy): domain Eukaryota; kingdom Metazoa; phylum Chordata; class Mammalia; order Chiroptera; family Pteropodidae; genus Pteropus; species Pteropus medius. Next base: position 3,640,582 of record NW_024340695.1, on the reverse strand, counting down.
TGAGCTGCTGCGAGTAGTGGTTTCTCAGTGACAGACACCATTCTGTGCTTAGAGAACTCAGGGGTTTACCCTGTTGAGAAACCAGGCTCCTGAATCAGAAGATTCAGTGCCACTAACTGCCACTTTTGCAAATGTTATCTTTGTGATATGTCCATTCTGGAGTTTGACGTGAGAGGCCACCATCTGAGCAGGGCTTTCCCCACACTCCTCGTATAAGCCAGGACCCACTCAGAGAAGGAGGCAAGATGTCTTAGTACCCTTGCTGGCTCCACTCTGGTGGCTGGCAGTGAGTGAAAGGATGCTTGGCTCACAGCCATGACCTGGGAAAGACCCCTCTCCCAGTTTGGCAGTCCTCAGGCAGTGAATGCCCAGGCTTTGCTGTAGCATCCCCACCCCACATCTCGCTCCCCATGACGCACTCTAAACAAACTGGCCTGCAAGCACGTCATGGAAAAGTTGGCTCTCAGGCCCTTTGTAGCCGAGCCAAAGATCTGAACTCTAGAGATCCATTTCAGAGAGACTTTCAGTAATATACTATTAGGGGCATGTGCTGAACAGGATGAGTTGGCAGCACCTAAAGAGATCTGGCTTACAGGCCTGGCCTTGTAGCTTCCTCAGTGTGAGCTGAGGGGTAACATGCAGAGTCACCCTGAGAAAAAGCCCTCACTTTATTGCCTAACCTAATGTTTGGAATTCTACTTAACACATGAACCAGAGTTCTGAAGACTCTGTATGCAAAGGACTCCCACTCAAAGTTCAAATATTAGTTTGTTTCAGGGGTTTGGGGAGAGAGCTAATGTTTAATAGCTGCCATGTGCTGGCAGTGTGTGCATGTGACTTCATTATAAACTGTCTTTAGTGAATGCTTGGCTGGCTTGTAAAGGGCTGGGAGTGAGTCTCAGGCAGGGCTGGTCAGGCTGCTGTTGTGCCCAAGGCTGACTAGGTGGGAACCAGGTCAAACGATTTTGTTCAGGGGTGACTTTGAAGATAGAAATACTAAATTCCTATCACTTAACCTTTCAGAACACATGTGCTTCTCGAGGTTGTTTTCATCAAGTCTGACCCACAGCCAGCTCCAGACAAAAATAAGGGACACTGCTCCTTGGTTATTCATATAAGAAAAAAATCTAATTATTCATAGCAAGAAAGACTCTGTAGCTGGGTTTGGAGACTCATTTCCTTTTTGTGGTTCAAGGAGCAATCAAAGTTTGAGATCACCTCTCTTTCTTAGTAGTAACTCTGGCCAAATGAGTATTTTTGAGTTAGTTATAGATGCTCCTTAGGCATGTGGCTGCAGCAACATTGCTAGAATATAACTATGGAGAGTGGACTAATCTACCTGAGGCAGGGAATGGAAATTTTGGGAAGATGCTTTAAGTTAAATTTGTTACAAAGCCTTATTCACAGAGTTGTAGAACCACGGAAATCGACTTGGGTGATGGTTATTTTCCACCGCCTCCTCGTAACGTTGGGAAAGCGCTTCAACCACTGAAGGCTTCCAGAGTAGTGCTTCTCAAATTTTAATGCACCTACGAATCACCCGGGGACCTTTAAAAAATAAATTTTTGAATTCAATAGGCTGGAGGTGGGATCTGAGATCTGCATTTCTAATAAGTCCCTGGAGATGCTGATGCTGCTGGTCAGTGGATGACACTTGGAGTGACAAGGTTCTAGAACAGTGGTTCTCAGTGTATGGTGTGCAGACCGATAGCAGCATCATCAGGAAACTGTTAGAAATGCAAATACTGCAAATTCTTGGGTCCCACCTATAGAATAAGAATCTCTGTGGCTAGGGCCCAGCGGCTGGGTTTTAACAAGACCTACGGTGATTCTGATGCCTGATCAAGTTTGAAAAACTCTGGTCTACAAAATGAATTATATGTCATACTTTAGTATAACAAATTCCAATATTTAATAATCCTTTACTGCTGAAAGGTCTCTCTTAGGTGTAGCCTCAAGTCATTTTGTTTAAATACTTCAGTTCTTTTAGGCTTTCTTGAAAGTCATCTTTTAAAGGTCCTAATCATAGAATTTGAGGCCTAGAAGAAAACTTAAGATGTGTTCTGATTCCTTTTCCCCATGCACCACTATAAACCTTGTCTACCTCTGAGCTTTCAAATAGCTGCTGGAAAGCATTAAAGTGAAAGTTAAGTTGAAGAAATACCTGTAACCCATTTGTTGTTATATTTTGTCAGTGCTCATCACTTTCTCCTATGTCAGAGGTTTGGGTCATTCTGCTTTCTTCCATTTGGAGTTTAAAGATACTTTTACACTGCCTTACAGCTTCAATTCTTATACTATTATTATTTATTTATTTTTTCTAAAAAGAACAGAGCAGTAGGAGAGAAGAATTAAACACTACAAGAGGTTTAAGATGGTTTTATTGAATTTGAAATTAAATAGAGGGCTGGGGGTGGGGGTCGTTCTGGGGGCAATTAATGCACAGAAGCTTTCAACCATGATGGTAGAAGACGAGAGAACTAGGTGGGCGCGACAGGCACAGGGAGCTTTTTAGAAGGCAAGGGAAAGAGACAGGTTTCAGAGTTAGGCAATAATTCTTGCTGTATTGAACTTTTCAAACTGAATTATATTTGTAAAATCTGATTATAGGGCAGAAAGGTATAAATTCCTCTCTCTTTAAGGCTGTGAATTCCTGATAAATGGAGTCACCCCAAAGATTACATGATTGAATTAGGCAACTCCAGCCCAAAGAGCAGTGTACTCCTATTGCTGGAATGCTTTCTGGTGGAGGAGCAGCCAACTTTGAGCTGCACTGAGACCCTTGTACTTAGTTCCAAGCAGCCAAACCAATTTTCCCATTTGGGCACCTGGAGGCGTCCTTTCCTAGTTATCTGTCTTGATATTGATGTGAGTTCCCCTGTTTATGAGAGTAGCCGACTCAAATAGCCCTCTAACAATGAGGGGAAACTGGATGCCTTGAGTCTAGTGCTAGATTTTCAAGGTTCCCCACTTCCCAGACTTACCCAACAGCAGCCTTTGATGTCTCACAGACATGTATACATTGGGTCTTGCAAATGCACACAGAAATCCCAAAGAAAATGCTATTTATTGTTATTTTTTCTAGTATAGATCTTTTAAGTTGAACAAAAAGACATATCGAGATGATTGTGAATAAAGGCCTCGACAAATGTGTAACTACAGATAACAATTACCAGGAAACTCACAGTGGGAAAGAGCATGGTCAAATGTTCAGGCCAAAGGACTTAGGATGTACGAATTTGCACAGACTAAACAACTGCTGGTTTTGACCTAAATAAATGATCCAAGACATATGGTAACAAAAGCTCTAACAAAGGAATTGGGCTACAGCTATCAATCGCTTAAACCTCTTCCCCTCTAACCCATGATCTTGTAACATTAGAAACTTTTCATAATGGAGCATGTAGTGTGAGGAAGGGAAGATAAGGTGGCATTTTCACCCAAGTAGAGCATGTGCTAATTGATTAAGTGTTGAGAATTCTAGTTCATTGCCTCACATTATTGGTTGGCTATGTTTTCCAAGTTGAAGAAACATATGTGAAAGAGTGAACATATTTCAAGAATCTTAGAGAATTTAGAGTCAACTCCTAGTTATTCAAAGGTTGATCCTCATTTTTAGAAAACATTTAGTCTTAGCTTTTCTTCTTTCCAACACTTACTCCATCTTCTTCCAACCACCCCAGTCCCCCATCCCTTATCTCTTTCTGAACCTTTCCACAGCTCATTAGGCAATTCAAAAAAAGTTGGGTAAATAATGTAACAGGAAAAAAATAATGGGTGAAATGCGAATTTACGAAATTGACTCAGTATCCTAGATCTGGAAATGATAGAGTAGAAAAAAATTGAAAGTCTTGGTCAAATATATTATTTTGGTTATTGTTAGTCATCAATCAATCAATAAATCAATCATTATTTGCCTATCAACACATTGAATCACATAATCAGTTTTTTGTAATTATAAATATTTTTAAGATCTTAAGAATGTGCTTTTGGTTGTCAAATGTGCAAATTTGCCTCAAATGATCAGAAGAGGTAATATCTATTGAATGAATCAAGATAATAAAAATGAATCAAGGTAATAAAAATATACCTGTCCTGCGGTGTCATATAGTCCGAGCAAGTGTTGCTTGCCTCCCACTGTCACGGTAACTAGAAAAGAAGAGAAGAGGAGAGTCCATAAATACAAGCTTTGATCAGTAGTCTTCACATTTCTCTTTGCCAACATCTCCCTGGGCAGGAAGGATAAGCATCTGCCTCATCCATGTATATTCTAAAACAAGTCGACAGCATGATTTCCAAATGAAAGGCAACCCTGGGCTGCAGTGAGAGTGGATGGGCTGAGCCAAGTCCAAATTTCTCAAATGAAGTGAATATTATTGGTGCCACTAAAGGCCTTCTGTAGGCTGTTCATTGATCCTTATTAGGCTTTAGAATATCAAGCTCCTGAAGGAAAAGATTGCTGGACCTTTTCTTGGTTAGGTTATTTTCTTCCTTTGTTTGGTTTGAGCCACCTTTCAGGTACAGAATTGTGTAAGCAATTTCCTTGTTAGAAATCTGTTTTTAATCTGTCTTTGAAATGTTAATAAAACCCTGAAAACAAAGAATATTAACCTACTTGCATATTTTGTTATCTATGAGGCAAAGCTAATAATGAAACAAGTCAGACTGAATATTTATTTTTAAAAGCTTTTCTTTTTCAAATATTCCTGTGCTTTTGCTCAATTGATATTCATTACAGTTTTGAAACTTAGTTGCAGGAGAACATGTACAGGTTTGGTTTCACATACCTCAAGGATATATATAGCATGGAAAGTGGAGAATTTGATGTACCCAGCAGGCTTACTGCTTCGCCAAGCGATTGTGTCTGAAAGTGAGAAGTAAAAGAGGGATACCAACTACTCTGTACATGTCTGGAAATGAAATCTCTACTTGAAACTAAACTGAGATTGAACAGATTGAACGCAAGAGTAAGACAATTCTCTTGGTGAGTGGAAAGAGTAAATTTAAATTCCTCCCCAAATTTAATCTCTTTTTGGAAAAAGGAAGTAAAACATGAAGAAGAATGTGTTTTTAGTAGTTGATTAAAAAATGTGCAAGTGCAATGTAAAGCTCATTTTCGATTCCTCCTACCATTAGTTGTTAAGGAATTAAAGGATAAACTGAATAGCAACCTTTTATAACCATATCTCCAACATACGTCAGCCAAATTCTCTAGTCTGCTGCTCAGAGTTGCTGATTCAAAAATGATTTTACTTTTGTTTTCAGGTTCATGGGCTACATGTATGCAAAGTGCTTCTTAATGGCTCATTCTTTGAGAAGCACTTGTTTAAAAGCACAGCCTCCCCAGATACTTGGAACATAATTTCTGTCTACTCAGATCAACATGAATTCAGCTTGATAACATAGCTACAGCTACTCAGATGAGGTTTTAAATGTGTATTTTTAAGTGGGGAACCCGACTCCATCCAACTCTGGCAACAACACTGACAGAAGAAGGGCATTTAAACATTTTTACTTCCTTTCCAACGTCAGGCTAGCCACGGAAATGAAGGTGAGACCATGTGGCCCAGAGCTCTTTGTCCTGTTGTTTTCCTCTTCCTGTATGCTTCTGCTTGAGTCTAATCAGATGTTCCTGAAATCTGTCTAAATGGTTTCCTTTGTGACCAATTCACTACCTAGTCACTGATCAGGAATGAAGGGAATAAATTCAGCCATTATACATAGAATTTTCTGCCTCTAGCGATCAACATGAATTAAGCTTGATAACATAGCTACAGCTACTCAGATGAGCTTTTAAGTGTGTATTTTTAAGTGAGGAACCCGATTCCATCTAACCCTGGCAACCCAGTACATGCAGATTATGGGCAGCTGTTCTGGAGACTCCGCTGGATTGTGCCATGACCTACAGGTCCAGGGCCATCTATGGAGTGATCGCTAGAAGCTGAGTCACCCTCACGCCTCCACTGGGCAATGCAAATATTTCTAAGAAATGGATCTGACATTTGTCAGTGGAGCCCTGAAACTACTGCTTGAGTTTTGTCAGAGAACAATCATTCCCTCCAGCCTGCTTGTCCTCAGGCTTCACCCTTTTCTTCTTTGGCAGCCGTGACTACAGAAAACTGTACCAGGCCTGAGACAAGCGCCAGCCCTGGAAGGGTGGGCTGTGGGTTGAGTCTGGGCACAGCCTTCTCTTCCCTTCAGCTTTGCGTTCCTCCAGGGTTTACTGGCTTCCCGGATTGCTCAGTCCTGGGAGCAGAAAGACCAGACACACTTTCAATCTTGTCGTAGGGTGTGGAGAGGAGGGGTTTATTAGCAAAGCCTGGGCACGACACAACGTAGTAAACGCTACACCAGCGCGCCGTGGAGGGGTGTGGCGGGGGTATCACTGTGCGTGCGCGTACGTGCGTGTGCGTGCCGGGGGGGGGCCTGGGAACACGCAGCGAGGGCCTACTGCGTCTGTGCACACGCATGGCTGGGGCGTGGTTAGAGAAGGCTTCCAGGAGAACGTGTCTGAGCTGAGTCCCAAGGATGACCAAAAGTTACCTAAGGTGCATTGGCAGATGGGAAAAAGGTGTTTCACAAGCTCCCCAGTGGATGCAGGGGTCAGGGCAAAGGTGGTTCACAAGCTACCTGGGGTGCGTTGGGGGCAGGATAAGGGTGGCTCATGAGCTACCAGGGGTGCATGGGGAGATGGGGCAAAAGAGGTGGACATTCAGGGTTAGGCTGCCCTAATTCACTAATTTGGACTTTATTCTGAAGGCTTTGTTAAGCTGTGAAAGTCCTGAATTCTCTTCCCGCCCTTCCCCTCCCCGCCCAAAGAGAAGTGAAAGAGAAAGAACTAAAATAATTTCCTTGGTTTAAGGCAAAATGGCCTGGCGTAGGTAGGATGACACTGTCGGGGTGGAGGCCACGTCGGTTCTCAGTTTGGCTGTGTAGTGGGAGTCTACTCTGTGTTTGGCCAGCCGTGCTGGAGGGATTGGAAAGGAAGGAGGCAGAGCTTGTGCCCCTATCTCTGGAAATCACTTTTATTCCCTCTTCTCTGCTTTTTTTATTTTCCTGTTTTATCGGAAGGATAAGATAAGTGGAGCACACTGTTGATGATAGAGAATCTCTAGGGGCAGTTGGAGACAGATCCAAGCATTAATCACAGATTGTGGGTTGTACAAATGGCTTTGTGAGTCCTTATCTTGGGCTAGCAGTGGATGCCTTATTGCTTGCCAACAAGCTGCAATGTCCTGTGAGACCTCTCAATTTGGAAATGAATCAGTCACAACAGCACGGAAGACAGGTATGCCCTAAAATGCTAATAGTAAATGTAGGGAGGTTGAAAGAGCTGGATCTTTTAAGTCAGGTGGTTCTGCGCTCCAATCCTGTCTTTGCTAGTCACTGTCTGAGTCACCATGGGAAAGTCACCTAATATCTCTGAGTACCTCTTTCCTTATTTGTTAAAAATGGAGATAACTTTACCTACCTAAAGTGAGTACTTGTGAGGAGGAAATTAAATGAGAAAATGCCTGGCACATGGCCTGGCCCATAGTAGATGCTGGAGAATTGTTACTTTCCCTCCTTCAAGAAATGCTTATTGAACCTTGTCTATGGACAGGCCCATTCTCTGTTGCTCTGCACTGTATACCTAGTGCACATTAACTGGCACATAGGGGATCTTAATATTTGTGAATTACTCATCACTTTCTACCCTAAGTGATAGCTGTTTAGGTCTGTGTTTTGTATCTCCCACTGGACAGGAAGACCCTTGAGGAAATAATCTCCATACCCCATGTCCTGCACAGTTCCTGGCAAACACAGTAGATGCTGACTACATAGTACAGAAATGGGTCACCAGGGACAATTTAGGCAGAAGAAAGTCCTTCAAAATGTGCAAAGCTGCAGCTTGAAGCTCCCTTGTAAGACACTAACTGCTGGAAAGTGCTTGTAGCTAGCAAATCTGCCTGGTAGACAGTGGTCAGGCTAAAATCCCAGATCACCTTCTATTCTTGGAGCTATTAGGGTTCTTTTCTGGGTTGAGATAGGTTTTAAAGAGAGTGAGTCAAATGACCTGCTAATGGTTCAGATGGTTCTCTCAGTAAAGTGTGAAAAGTGTCAGTGACCTGTTAAGTATGTAAAATGAAGGCCTTCTTCTCCAAATCCATTAAACTCTGCTTCCTTGTGTTTCTTCTTTGTGTAGATTGAAGTAATTTTGTGAGTTAGAGTGAGGCGCTAGTGAGATCTAAGTAGTGGGCTTGATTTCTTAAAGGTCAGTTTCTCCTAGAAAGAAAATGTCCCAGGCAGGACCTGAGCTTACTCCCTGCATCATTTCAGTCACCTCACAAAACTGTGTCTCCTTGATTAATAACCCTTGCGGGAAGTGTTAAACACTGCCTCAGCATTTATAGTCAAGTTTCAGATAATTTTTCTTTATGCCTGAATTCAGGTCCATACTTTGCTACTCATTTGGTGAGATGTTGGACAACTTAGTATATCCCTCTCACCTGAAAAATGAACAAATTGTGCTTACCCTAAAGGGACATAAAAACTCTTTATGAGCTGTTCAGAAGTTGGGGGTAATCATCTTAGCAGTTTATCTATGTCTAGGGAGCTGCAAGAAATGAAGGGTTTAAATCAAAATTCACATTTCTGGCCCTCATCATGCTTGCTGACTGGGTATCTTCAGCGGCATATACTGACCTTTTCTCTCTCTGAACTGACCCTTATTCCCTGCTCTTCTTTCTGAAAGATCTTGTCTGGGACAGTGACTCACCTAGCTCCAATGCTCACTTTCGGGGCTGCTTGTGTGTGCTTGTGACCTGGTTTAAAGTTTGCAAATGTTCATGTATATATATATATTTTTATTTATTTTTTTAGGCGAGGCAACCCTTGATTGACCTCACAGATTGCAAGGAACTTGTCAGCTTACAATCCCTTATTTTTTTTTAAATTTTTAATTTTTTACACCTACAGCACCTGATCTTCCTAGGTGGTCTCCCATCTAAGTACTAACCAGGCCTGACCCTGCTTAGCTTCCGAGATCAGACAGGATTGGGCTTGTTCAGGGTGGCATGGCCATAGACGCATATATATTTTATAAGGAACCAACTCAGAAGCATCTGGGATAAGATTCCCCTAAAATTAAAATAAGTTGGAAAACAGTATGAAACTAGAAGTAAGCAATACATTTTCATAAATATCAATGGTGGTGAATTCCTTCCTGGTGAGGTTCCATCCTTCCAATATACATGATTCTCTTACTGTGGTATGAAATCCTTCTCATTTATCTACATGGCTCACCTCAGCTTGCTTGTTACCCTTCTTTGCAAAGAATGCTTCTTGCTTCTTGAGCAGCAGACTGTGTGTGTGTGTGTGTGTGTGTGTGTGTGAGAGAGAGAGAGAGAGAGAGAGAGAGAGAGAGAGAGAGAGAGAGAGAGAGAGAAATTGAGAGAGAGATTGAGAAAGAGAAAGAGAAAGAAAAAGTTGCTTGGGAAAGTCTCTTATTTGATGTGCTGGCATGAGATCCTGGTTCCGTAGAACAAGGACTGAGGAGAAAACCAAATAGGCTTCCTGAAAATGTTAGGACTCTGAGCTGAGCACTTCCTTTTGTGAGGTCTATATATTTGTCCTACAGTAACAGGAGTCTATTTGAACAGGTTAATGTATCTGCTGTGCATCTTCCATTGCTGGTTGTTTCTCTTTCATTCTTTAGGTATGCCTGTTGGGACAGGAGACTTGGTTTGTAGTTATTCCAAGTTGTCACTGCCCCAAACTTTAAGGCAGAAGAACTTACTAGAGCCCTTGACTCACTGTGAAAGAACTCTGGGACCTTGAGCAAACCACAGCTTCCCTGTCTCATTTTTTTTTCTTTTTACTGGCAAAGGAGATCATGAATATGAAAATTTTGTACACCAAAGCTTACACAAACGTAAGGTGGCATCACTGAGCAAATGGCTTTTTAAATAATATTTTAGGCAGCAGAGCTTGGTGGAATGAAGTTGCACTGGTTCTGAGTGTTGGGTGGCAGGAAAGGTCTTCCCTTGCCAGTACTTGTTTGCTGATGGAAGAGGAGGGTTGGGGAGGACTCTTGGAACTGACTGGGGATGGGGCCAAATCAAAGACAGACCCATGATTTTGTGATATCCACAGCCTGGAATTTCAGAGTCTTGCTTGGTCTCACCCTTCCTTCCTCAACATTCGTTTAGTCTCCACATCCTGCCAATTTTACCTGCTAAGTATCTCTGGAATCTGATCCCTCTTTACCATCCTCGTAGCTATCTCAGTGCAGCCCCTCACCCCCAACCTTGTCTATTGCAAAAGGCTCCTAATCCACATCCATCCTCCAGGATCCATCTTCTGTGATGCCTTTTCCTTACTGCTACCAGTTCACGCAGCTGTGGCTCCAGCCATCTCCAAGATAAATTTCAAATACCTTCCAGGAATGTATAAGGTCCTTGTAATCTGGCCTCTGGTTTACCTTTGTACATCTGTTTTTTACCCTACTACAATCCAAACTTCTTGCAATCTATTGTACTTATGATGCTTTTGCTTAAGCTGTTCCATCTGGAATTCTGGAAAAGAAATTCCAGAATGTTTTCCCCACACCTGTCAGCCTGGAAAACTCACATAACCTGGAAAACTCACTTCCATAACTCCTCCTTGATGCCCACCAAATACCTTCAGCCTCTCTTCCATGCTTACTTGCCCACTGGGTCATAAAATGCTGTGTGTTATTTATTCTCATGTCCCAACATCTAGCATAGGCCTGGCATATAGCTCCATAAATATTGGTTGAGTGACTGAAAAGTGCATTAAACTCCCAACCAAACTGGAGGTTTTCTCTGAGCCATCTCTTTTCTCTAGACGAATCTTTGGCATATCCCAAAGGGTCACCATGAACTTTTCTGGACACTAAGTGGCAGGATGGGGTCCTGAGCAGTGACAACCTACACTAGAGCTGTCCTACTTGTTGTGAGGGGATGCCATGGAAACCTGGCTCCCTTGGGTGGGGTCTGTGCTTAGGGCACTCTTCCACTTTTCCAGGCAACTTTCACCAGCTATAGGATTGCTAGACTCCAGGCTGGTGGGGCAGGGCCACTGCCAAGGTGTCCCAAGGTTCATGTGGCTATGCCAGTTATAGTAGATAGGCAACCTGGCATTACTCATAGAGTGCAGGGGAGCTGTCTTTTAATTAAGACTTTAGGAAGAAGTGACTGAAGTACAAGTGAAGCCTGCACATGGAGAATTGTGTTCGGCAAACCAGAGCATACATTTTTGTGGATCCTCTGTGTAAAGAAAAAATGCCAGCTCTTTAGTTATATTTATACATCACTAGAAACTCACAATAATCAAGCGATTGAGGTATGGTAGAATAAATACCTAAATTAGAGGCAGAAACTTTGAATTTTAGCTTTGACTTTGACTTGGTGATCTAAATATTTCATGGTAGCCACCAGGGGGAGCTAGTTAAAAATACAGGTTTCCTGGTTTCACACTTTACCCACCCTTAAGATTCTGAGGAAATACGTCTGGGGTGGGGCCCAGAAGTCTGCATTTTTACGAAGCTCCCCAGGGGAGTGATTCATATTGGAAACTCAGTTTCCTCATCTTTTACATGAGAATAATAATATTTTGATTACTCTAGAGTATCCCATCCACTTAAGACAGGTTTTGTGACTATTAGATGAAGTAATATCAAGGAAAATAAATTTATAAAATGCTACACAGATATTTTCTTTCCGATCATATCTGACACACGATACTGGAACAAGGCAGTCTGTAACAGCACTCTCTCCTCCTTGTCTGGAAATAGTCACTAAGGATATTCAAACACCTAGGCGATGATAAAAGTGGAATAGTGTGTTCCTGTTAAGAGTTTTCAAAGAATTATTAGGCTCATAAAAATTCTATCAGGTACCAGCTATAACTAGTTAGAAAATATGATGGAAATATCTTCACAACAACAACAAACACTATAATGCGTCTAGTAATCTGCAAGACTTTTATGAAAAGAAGCACAAGAAGCACTTCGCCAAGATACATAAAAGAAGACAGATGGGGAAACAGCTCCTGGTCTTGGGTGGGAAGCTCTGATTGTAAAGATGTTATACCTCCACAATTTAATAAGTTTAAAGTAATTCCAGTAGGATTTTTGAGTTGGGAACATGACAGAGTGAGTATTTTTGACACATAAGGGTGCTTTCTAAGCAATAAGAATAATAATGCAAAAGAAAATAAAGAATATAGACAATTTGTAAATAAAGGGCCAATGAATATTGGAGTAAAAAAATTCAAATTAAACAAGATGCAATCTTTGACCTGTCAAATTGACAAAGATAATATGCCCAGTGTTGGTGAACACATGATGATGTGGCACCCACTGCTGCAGGACATGTCAGTTGGTTCAAGTTTTCTGGAAAGTCATTCGGCAGTATAGATCAAGAGCCTAAACATGGGTCTACTTCTAACTCAGCAATCATACTTCTATAATATATTCCCAGGAATAGTCATACATATGTACACCAATATATACACAGAAGACTGTTCATCACCAATATGTTTATAATAGATGACAGGTGGAAACTACCTACATGTTCAGTAGTTGGAGATTGGTCCTCATCAGTTACGGAGCAACCTGACAACATAACTTTTTAAAGGATATTGAGGAATGTGGTAAAATATTGAGGGTGTAATGCTAGATGGTAGGAGATAAAATTCTACATTACAGATGTAAAAATTTTTATAGAAAACATTTAATTTTTTTCCATAATTTACCAGGTAAATCAGGAAAAAAAAGATATTTAGGTATTCAACAATTGTGGTTATGTTGCTATTATTACTGTTATACACAGATTGGATTAAATGTCATCTAAGTTGTCTTCTGTCACTTAAATTCTACCATTTCTTCTTGGTTCACTCTCTGATTTTTGTCTTAGGTTTGCCCAGATTTATTTTAAGCTGTAGGGCTAAGCTTATACTTTAACGAGTAGGAGCATGTGATGAATAGATCTGCAGTGGAGGTTTATAAACTGTGTATTGCAGAGCAGCTGATCTTTTTCAGAGAATTATGATGAACCACTAATGCTTTACCTATACTTGCTTTTTGAAGGTAATGCAAGAAAATATCGTGCATTTGAAGATGCTGGAATCTGCCAAAACCTATTCATTGTAAACCAAAAGAAATATATGAGCTGTAAAGACAACAGCAGTAAATCAGTTCTAAATACAGCCTTTTATTAACAATGTCTAGGCTTAGTGAAATAAACTAGCTAGGTGAATAGTTAGAGGTGTGTTTTTGCTACCAGTAATTTCTTTTCCAAAGCAGTACAAGCTAACTTGGAAAACATTAAGTGATTTTTCCGTTTTCTACTTTTGTACATGGTAGTTGTCTTAGATTATGTTTACACTTCTGCCTCATTGTTATTCAGGATCCTAGAATTTTATATATTTGTGAGTTTTTCCCTCCATTTCATTTATCTTAGTCTTATATCCCTAACCAGGATAGGGGTTCTTTTCAGGTAACAACTTTTTTTTCTTTTTTTTTTTACTTCATAACAACTATTAAGAAATATTAATATTTGCTGGTTAATTAATGATTAAAAGAAGATGTATGTATGACAATTGGAGATAAAACAGTTCTTGACTCATTTCTGAAATGAATGAATGGGAGCTCATCTTGTAACTTTATTAAGAATTTTCTCAGAATTTTTATAAGGTAACATCTACCAATTTTATGTTCTTGTCTACATAATTGTTCCCCAGTTGTTTTTCATCACATCTAAGTATAAAGGTATAATTGCAAAGATGCTTATCAGCAATGTGAAGTTCATGGCTAGCCAGTCCTCTTAAGGAGAGCCAGTAAAGGGATGCACCAAGTGTTGGCTATCATCAGAACCTGTGGTTTGTATTGCTACTCGAAGCTAGAAAGAAGTCTCATGTAGTGCTTGGCATCTGGGGTCAGCTGCGTCAATGAATTAGTAATCTGAGGCTTTGAATTCTTATTGGTGGCTTTGCTGATGCTTTTCTGTCAGGTTTTATATGAGGTACATTTAATCTAGTAGAGTTTCTGTGCATTTTCAAAGCTTTAAAAAGTATAACAAATAAGTAGGGAACCATGTGGCATGGTCTCAATAAGGACACAAAACATTAACAACCCAAAGTCATTAATAAACCATTTTGGCTTTTAAGTGAAAGATTAAGACGTCAAAGGGGTATTTAAGTGAAAGATTAAGACGTCAAAGGGGTATTTAAATCATAAACCATAACACTACTTCTTCAAATCATCTTCTCAATATTTTTTATACCCTACCCCAGCCTTGAGGCTTTGTCCCTATCCTCCATTCTTTCCCAGCACACCTTCTGTAAATATTTCAGTCTCCTTTCTGCCAGCACAAGAATGCCCAGAGCTTTACTGGCCCCTCCTGTGGGCTTTGGAAGAGAGAGAAGCTGAATAGCCAAAGGTGCTTTCTTTCCTCAGAGGGGTGGGGAGAATACGGAAAGAGGAAAAGATTATAAACACTTGTAATTTAATAACCTTTCTTGTATCCCAACACATGTATAATGCAGGTACTTATTTGACAGCTCAAGGGGTTGTTTGCCAAATTCTCTTAGGATAGTAGCATCATGTCTTTCTCCTGGAACCTAGAGATGCTCAGCAGTTTAAATTACCACATTGTCAACTACACCTTGGGTAGTTAGAATTGCAATCCCTGCTAGACTGGAAGGTTAAAGGCTAAGGGTACAAAGGGGAATTCGAGATAAGACGATGGCCCTGTTCAGTTACCACTAGTTGGTCAGAAGCAAAATGAGATTGTACTAGTGGAAGGCATGTGGACATGAGCTCTGGACTGCATGTGTGGAGGGGGTGAAATCGTCTTCACTAAACCAGCACCCTCCTTGTGAAGTTAGGCATTCAGGACCTGCCATGGCATTGGAGCTGTGGAGGAGAGGTATTCAGTGGCTTTGTCAGTAGTTACAGAGAAATTACAATATCAAAGAGGAGAAAAAGAGGTCAAATTTGCTGGAGACAAAGATTGGTGGAAGGAATGAGGAAGAAGTTGGAGAGGAAAGAAAGGGGACTTGGGGAGGGGGTGGCTTACTCTAATCAGAACCAATCTTTTGGTACCCCAGTGTGGGTTCCATTCCAGGGCAGATTCCAGGAGCTGGTTCAGTCAAGATAGGCTCTTTGGGTCTAGCTCAGAGCTTCCATGGTATCTCCAGGGTTGTCCTAACCTGGCCTTTTTACCCAGATTGCACTCTGTCTGTGGTCTCTCTATATTTCTCTCAGTCTTGACCTGTGACCCTTCAACTGGGAAAACCCAAACCTATTCTGAAGGACTATTAAACTCTAGATTTGAGTTGGCTGTGGCAGAAAGGGTGTTTGGGCCTGGGCTTGTCTCTTGAGTGAATAGCTGTCAGTGGTGCCTGGAATGGGGTGGAGGGAAGGCTGGTAAAGAGACTCTTGTCACTCTGTCTGGGCCGTTCTTTTCTGCATGAAATTATATGCTGCTGAGCCCTGTCCTCTGTGAGTGCACTGGGAAAGGGAAAGGGCAGACCAAAGATGTTGCAGAGGACAACACTGTTGGCACGGTCAGGAAGGCTGCACCAGGTCTGTTACCTTTACTGCAACTCTGCTGATCCACCTCGTGACACTTGTGCTTCTCCCTCCCCTCTCGTCATGAATTTCTAAGGGCTACTATGGGTAATTTTTTGTGTCAACTTGACTAGGCCATGGGATGTCTAGATATTTGGTCAAACATTTTGGGTGTCTCTGTGAGGGCGTTTTTGGATGAGATCAACATTTTAATTAGTAAAGCAGATGGCCCTCCATAATGTGGGTGGGTCTCATCCTATTAGTCGAGCGCCTGCATAGAATAAAAAGCCTGACCCTCCCCTGAATAATAGGGAATTCTCCAACAGACAGCTTTTGAACTCCATCTGTATCATCAGCTCTCCTGCGTCTGGAATCTTCTTTTTTTGTTGTTTTTAATTAAGTTTATTGGGGTAACATTGGTTAATACAATCATATAATTTTCAGGTGTACGTTATCATTTGACATCTGTATATTCTATTGCGTGTCCATCACCCAAAGTCCAGTTTCCTTCAGCTACCATATATTTGATCCCCTTTACCCACTTCAGCCACCCCCTGACTCCCTATATTTGACCCCCTTTACCCCGTCTACTCCCCCACCCCACTAGTAACCACTATTCTATTGCGTCTGGAGTCTTCTGACCCATACTGCAGATTTGGACCTCCCAGTTTCCACAATCGTATGAGCCAATTCCTTATAATAAAAATCTCTACGTAGATTCACATCCTGTTGGTTCTGTTTCTCTGGAGAACCCCGACTAATATAACAGCTTTATGATGTACAAGCTCTTAGCTATAGGGATTTAACAAACGGATAATAAGTAAAAGGATATTTCTAGTCACAGAATTTGTTAGGTGAGAACTGATGCCAGCGCCAGTTGGTGTACATTGCGGTAGGTAAGGGACACAGGCATGAGGTATAGAAGCATGAGGTTGATGAATAAAGGTGCTGAGATGATCTGCCAATGCTTTGCTCACTAATGACACAGACCAGTCTATTGATGGTGGAAGAGATACCGTGGTAGAAGTCAAGGCAAGAGCCATGTGGCTCCAACATGGAGATAGGAAAGATAGCACATGGAGCGGTGTCCCCTCAGTTGGGTATGAGACGGGAGAGAGCAGGGCTGGAGCCGTCTCATCCCCTACTGTCATTAGGAGGCGCATTTGAATCACAAGGATGGTGGGTAAGGGTGGGGAGGTGGGGTTGGGTGGTGATGGCGGTTCATGTTAAAGTGAGTGGAGCTTGAAACTAGATTTCTAATAAGCTTCTAGGTGGTGCCCTTGCTACTGGTCTGCAGGCCATGGTTAAGTGACAAGGTTCTCATCCTTCCTTTAAATGTGACTTCTTTAAGTCCCTCAGATGGTTGACAGACATATATGAAAGGGAGGTATATTCCCGTAAAGAAATGCAGAAAGGACCAGGGTCTGGACAGCAGCTGGAATATTCACTCTCACCTACCCACTCACTGATCTTCAGAAATTCAGGAGGTGGGGATGTAATCACATTATAAGTCCTCTAAAGAACCGAAGGCATCTACTCTCAGCAGAGCCTCCAGAGGAGGCTGCCAGTTTCCTTAGTGGGGATTTGAGGCCTGGAAGGGACTGCAGCCAAAAAAGAGGACCATATTAAACATGAAATTATAAACAAGTAATCTCCAAGCTTGGAAAATGTTGTCTCACTCCCCTGGGTCATCACTGAGGGGAAATTGACCTCAACATGTGAGAGCCTGGGTAAAGGGAGGGAAGCAAGCAATTTGGGCCAAGAGACCATAAAAAGTTTTCTAAGTTATTTATTTTAGTATTTCCGTAGATTGTACCCAACAGCTTGGAGCATAATAACAACTAATGTGCATTATCATATGGGGATTTCTGAGTATCTTTCCGAAGTTCTGGAATTTACAAAAGTGTGCTTCTGGGCTTTAGGAGGTACCGACTGTTGCTGTCTGTCTGTCCTCCATAACAGCCTGCAGACGTGGCTTTAGGAGCTGCTGGCGAAGTCAGATTAGTTTATCTCCTTTGGATGTGCTTCCCTCACCCTCATTTCTCCTCTCTGACATGGTAATTGTTATCCTCCTTTCCTCTTCTCTCTTACCAAAGTCTATCCCCTTTGCTTTTTTCCACACACTGAGAGGTTCTATAAATGATTAATAACTGACTAGAGTGTGAACTCCTTCTACAAAGACAAACTTCTAGGGCCCAGCGTAGTATCTTGAAGTAATGGATATTCAATAAATGAGTATTTGTGGAATGAATGGATAGCTTATAACGTTCATTCCCCACTCCAAGGAAAGTGTACATTTTAAAGAGGATCATGCCAAACTGATAAACTCTAACTGAGATCTCAGGAGCATCTGGTAGGCTGGTGTGGCCTGAGTTCCTGGTAACTTGCACCTTTCCTAGCACTGAGGAAATCAGAGCAGGAGTTCCTGGTGATACTTTCTGGTATGGGTGCCAGGAGACACAATTGTCAAATTGAAAGTGATCAATTCCAGAAAACAAGGAAAACTATTGAGCCCATGACTTGGGCACACTCCAAGATAGACAATGATGGAGTATTTGTCTAGTTCCCAGCACTGACAGTTGAGGCAACCCTGATGCAGTCTTGAATAACAAAGCAGACATCGAGGGACTTGGGGGAGCTGCCCAAGCCCTTGACCCTAACCTCTGCCACTGACTGGTTCCATCAGCATTCCAATCAGTGTGCTGCCTGGGAGGATGGTGGGAAATGGTGGGAAATGGTGCAGCAGAGAGAAAAATACCTGCTAAGTATGTTTCAGGTTTTTTTAAAAAATAGAATGAGCATAAATGAACTAACTAACCTCTTTAGCCTAATTTAGTTTTGCTTTTTTTTTTTTTTTTTAGTTATCACATTGGCTAACCAACTCTTTGATGATTAGCAAAAAGTTTTCTCTTTTAAACTTTGGTCCGAGGATCAGGTCTTCTGGCTCTCCATGAGGTATGGCGTTTGTAATTCATTGTTTTTGTTACATGAGCCCAGGAAGAGTGAGAAGGGACTAGCTTACAAATCAGTAAGTGCTGACCCCTGCTAAAAATATAAATGGCTGGAGGAAAGGAGAGGTAGGTGAGAAGGGAGTAGTGAAAGAAAATACTAAACAGATGATTTAAAATATCTAACACCTGTGTGCTTTTGAAGTGCAGTTGACCCTTGAACAACGTGGGAGTAGGGACACTGACCCTCGCCCAGTCGAAAATCTGCGTATAACTTGACTCTGCAGTTGACCCTTCGAATTTAAGATTCAACCAACTGTGGATAGAAGACAGTGTTTTTGATCAGCAGTTGGGAATCTGAGCTTGGGGCTGTGAAGATACTGTTTTCCATCTGTGGTTGGTTGAATTCGAGGATATAAAACCTGTGGATGTGAAGGGCCAACTGTATTCATTGGAAAAAATCTGCATGGAAGTGGACCCGTGCAATTCAAACCATTTTGTTCAAGAGACAACTGTTTTCAGGTGAGTTTTCTTTTAGAAGATAAAGAAATTAGGAATTGGCAGTTGTAGTCAAATAATGGCTGGTTGCTCATGAATAATAATAAAGTATCTATTGACTGTCCCTTTGTATGACACCCTGGTTTCTGAAGAGCTTTCACCTTGAGAATTATACCTTTTGGTCAAGCATAAGGAAAGTCAAGAGGAGTAAACGGTATATATTAAAAAAAATCTAGAGCTAGTAGCAGAGCTAGAAAAACTGTCTAAAAACTCAGCCAAATTCTTCTTCAACAGTTTTGGGGAATTTCCTAATTTCTGTCGAATATTACCTCATCTTCCCCTTCCTGTTTTGAAGAAATGCTTCTTATCTTCATGTCCTTGTTCTGATGCTGTTAACATTTCTGGGGATGGGAGCGGGGCCATGAAGAGAAAGTAGGAAATGTTAGGAGTGTGTGTGAAATGGGCAGGGGGCGTTTGGGGGACCACAGAGAGGGTGGTGAATTCCAGGTAGGAGGAATAACAATCTAGCTTCTTTATCACAGCTGCATGCTAGAGGGCTATTGATTAGGAAGAAGTGATATTTTTCTTAGGGTTAAAATCAGCTTTAGAAATATCCCTGGACTATTTTTCCGTGGTGAAAAAGTATTTTATATCATGTTTTTGGACTGAACTGTTGGAATGCATGAATTGGCTTGAATGGGTGGCACCTGATACTGCCTACAGTTGATATGGCTTTAAGCACATCCCAAATTCATACCTTGAACATCTAATTAGTTAGTGTAATAATGGTAGATAGGATAATGCCCCCCCCCAAAAAAAATCCACCTTCCAATTCCCAAAACCTGTGAATGTGTTACCTTATATGGCGAAAGGGACTTCGCAGATGCGATTAAGTTGAGGATTTTGAGTTGGGGAGATGATCCTAGATTACCTGGTAGTCAGAATGGACACAGGGTTGGAGTGATGCAAAGGGGGCCATGAGCCGAGGACTGCGGGCAGCCCAGGACCTGGAAGAATCAAGGAATAGATTCCCTCCTAGAGCCTGCAGGAATGCAGCTCTGTCAACCTCTTGATTTTGGCTTCATGAGATATATTTCTGACCTCCAGAAATATAAGATAATAAACTGTGGTCATTTGTTACAGCAGCAGTAACTTTGTTATAAAATATCTACTAGCTGAAAAAAATGCTTTGAAGTCTGATATTTGGGGAGAGAGGACATCCTTTCTGTTTCCATGTGAGGGGCGCCACTTAGTGTTGACGCTCCCCAGGGGTGTGGCGAGAGTGGAGAGTGATCTGCTTGGTAAGCTGGGAGCAGTAACAGGATGCACTTTGCTCTGCCCTCACCGCTTTGCCTTCGGAGTCTGTCTGCCCAGAGAAGTAAAAGCTCCGCTCTCTCTCTCTGGTTACATAGGCCTTTGTTTTCCATGGTTTTTGTGATGGATCAGGAAGCCCACTGTTATCCATGTGCCTAAGCCCATTCTGGTCCTTTTCTGTCTGACTCTTCTTTCTTTCTCTTAAGCGAGAAAAGAGGTGTTATTTATTGAATCCTCCGAAATCCAACTCTTCACATAGATATTCGTTCTCTTTTCTTTGAAGAACTTATTTGTCATTATTTAACTTATTTATTATGTTTTGTTTAGTTCCAGAGAGTATTTAAGATGGCTTATAAATACATTATAGTTAAAAATGAGGAGGAGAGGGAAAATAAAGAAAGGATTGATTAGATGAAACTCGAGTGAGGTTAGAATGTGAAATACATATCATGAGAGTCTGTTCTGGTGCTGGCAGGGGGTGAGCTTGGGGAGGGTCACAAATTTGGCTCTGAGCTTCTTATCAGTCAAAGCAAAGAGGGAAGCATAATTGACTAATAATTTATAGAATCATTATAGAATCAAAGTCAAATGATTTATGGAATATGGTAGCAAACCATCAACTGGTTACTCAGAAGAAACGTAAGTATTCCTAGAACTGAGACTGAAAAACTCTCCTGCAGGTCCTTGGAAAGAGAACACTCACAGAGTGTAGTGACCAGGATTCTAAACATCATCTTAAGTATGGCTATGTACTTCATAAGCTATTCCTCAGTGTAAGTAAATGGTACAATAAAAATACATGTTTTCCATTTATGCTGAGTATTTATTGAGAATCTCCTCTGGGTCAGGGCAAGGTTCAGTGCTGGGGCATTCATGGGCAAGCAAAACAGAATTGTCCATGTCTTCAGGGAGCTTATAGTCTAGAGAGGGAGCCACATACCGTACAAGTAATGCCACACCAGGAAGATATCAAATAGGGTGCTGAGAGAGTAATAACATGGGGCTCACTTTAGTTTAGGGTCAGGGACAACCTCTGAGTAAGTGACATATAAGCTGAGACCTTAGCAATAAGTGAAGTGAGCAAGGCAAAGAACGTTTGTGTATGTAGTGGGAGGAGATCAGGGGTGTGTGTGCGTGCGTGCGTGCGTGCGTGTGTGCGTGTGCGCATAGAACATTCCAGGCAGAAGGAAGAGCACAAAGAAGCCCTGAGATGGAAAAGAAGTGGTGGAAATGAAAGGTCAGTGTAGGCGACATATAGCGATTGAGGTGCGGGGTGGGTGTGAGCAGAAAGTGGACTGGAGAGCTTATGTATTTTGTAGCATAAACAGTGGGAAGCTTTTCAAGGTATTTGAGGAAGGAAATGACATGTTCTAATTTGTATTTTAAGAGGCTCACTCTGGCTGCTGTGTGACAGCAGGCAAGAGAGAATTGGGAGCCTGTTGCAGTGGTCCATGGAGAAGATGGTGGCTTAGACCAGGTGGTGACATTAGAGATGTGGAAATGTGTCTGTAGTAGTGGGGACAAAAGCATGCACTGATAGGCAGAGTGCTGTTGATCTAGAAAACATTTTCCCCTATTTCTGAACTTGATTTAATCCTAAATCAATTTTAACTGTTTCTTAACTGACTATTGCACTTAAATTAGTTGCATGTACAAATTGGGCATTTTTTTTTTCTAGGAGAGACACACCTTCCTCTCTAACAAGGTTCTACTTAGAGTAACGGTTCTTAACCTTGGTCATGCCCTGGACCAATGATAACAGAATCTCTGGGGCTGAGACCTAGGCATAAATATATTTTAAAGCTCCCAAGCGATTCCATTGCACAGCTAAGATTAAGAACCACTGACTGAGAGCATTAGATGGATGGTGAAGTATGACATGTGAGGTTAGAGTTAAATCTTACATTCAAAGTTGTAAACAAGGTGGAGAAGGAATATTTCTACTAATGTGAGGTTTGGATGGAGCCAGGTATTTATAGTTTTTTCTAACCAGCTCTACGGGGTAAATGAAATCACGATTAGCTGAGGGAAAAAAACATTCTTGAAAACACGTTCAGCATCTCTCGCCAATTTATCTGCAACTTTGAACTTTAAAAATAAACGTGAATTCTTAGGCACTGCATGTATGAAAGTATAGGCTAATTGGAAGTGAAAGGTTTCATCTCTAAATCACTGCCAGAGGTCAGCAGTTTTGAGCATAGGTGGTTGCTCAGTGGTAGTTTTTAACACAACAGTTGGCCTGCATCCTGTTGCTATGGGAAGATTCCCTGGGCTACATATTGTTGTTAGTCTTCGTGTATTAGAAGTGGTTCATGCATGCACTGAGTTGGTGGGGTCCCATCATCTTGCCAATTCTTCAGAAGCTATTAGCTGTGTAAGGACAGGGAGTGTAGTGGATGTGTGTTGTTCCTTCCAGTATCAATTTTATGCCTTCCTTTGTTTCCTAAAAGTGTCCTGAGCTTTTCAGCATTATTCAGTGAGCTCTGACTGCTTGCAAGGGTGAGCTGTGTTTATCGTAAGCCCCTCATATATCCCATATTCCTGGTCACATTGATTGGTTGGGAGTTGGCACATGACCAAGGTCAGATTAACTGAGACCAACAAAACTCAGTTCCAGGTCCTTTATTTGACCTATAGGGGAATAGATCCTCTTTCTGGCTGGAAGTGAGTGGGAGAGCTCCAGGAGATGCCCTTTTGGAACTGTGAAAAGAAATCTGAGAATGGAACCAGTCCTGAGAAGGCAGAGTTGAATGGTGTTGTGTGAGTCGTGTATAAAGCTTCATCTGAAGCCAGGATTACCCCTGTAACTTGCAGTGATACAGAGACTATGTCTGCCTTGCTCGCTGTGGCTCCAGCATGACAATAAATATTTGTCGAGTGAATAAGTGGTAGACAGAAGAAAGAGAACAATGTTCGGAAATAGAAATCAGTATTGAGTTTATGTAATTGCAGAAGAAAAGGCCATTACCTAAGAGGCAAAACTCCTATCATTTTTCTGACTCTGATATCTACTTAACATAGCAAAATATGGAATTTCCTTTTGATTACTTTACAGTAACAAAGGGAGATAAAATGGAAAAGAGCAGTAATAAATAATAAATCTGGCCATGGGATGGATGGGAAGCAGCAAATCCTTTTTCCATAACACTAGTATCGAGAGAAATCTGACTCAGATTTAAGGCATGTAAGTCATTGAGTCCCCAAACTGAAGTATTTGATTATTTCTTTAGCTTTACAAATGGTTCACATTATTTAATCGCTTTTACTTGACTTAAATTTTCAAAATTTTGTCCATATTTGAAATTTTAGAATCACTCGATGATGAAGGAATATATTCATTTTTCAATACACTAATCAAAAGATAAACATACCTAGTCAACGATCCACATCACAATTTGTCATTTAATACTTTATTGGGGTCTACAGAGACACCTTACATAAGGAATCTATGTCATTTCTCACAGAGCACGTGGTTGAGAAGACAGCAAAAGAAAGATCTATCGGTGACTTCTATGATGATTTTTTACCCAAAGAACATATTCACATATGAGAAAGAGGCAGTTCACTTTTGTAAATAAGAGAAAAAGATAGTATGCATTTGCCAATAGTTGCTTACATAGCCTCTTCTCAGACAATACGCAATGAACATTTTCATCATTTCTTCTTGCTTTTTTTCTCTATTTTTTTTCACCTACTCACTGTAACGTACTAGATTCTAGGGCTACAGAAAGAAGAGAAGCAGAAACAGTGATAAAAAGAGGGTAGAGTCTGCAAAGGGGAAAAGGTTTAATTTCCAATTTCATGCTTTAGAAATTTAGATACATTTGGTGAGCAGGTAACCACCATTGGAGATGCTGCTTTACAACTATATACTAGCTATAGAATGTATCCTTCCAAGTTCACTGCTTAAGAGACTTGTTGAGGGTCTAAGGAGCCAGTGTAATCCTAGGTATCTATCTACACTGAGAGAACCTCAGTGTATTATTTCAACACAGTTACACAGACTTTTGCTTAGTCTTTGATCTGGCTACTCCATTCTTCACTTCGTCTAACACTAAGGGCCAAGAGCCATTTGTCTCTTGGGAGCCTCTCTGGTTATCACCACTTCTTTCTGATCCCAGCCTTGTTCTGCACTCCCTTCAAATTCTGTTTCCAGACCTGTGACATGGAGCTAGGTAGCAACCCAGGGAATAGTTAAAAGGAATTAATGAGTCTGTTTCCACTAAGGTCTTTCCGACTCTAAGATCTTCTCTTATAAACCTGTACATAGATTGTGATCTGAATTTGTCAAGCTGAATTAGCAACTTGGAATATATTCCCTGTCACCCCTCAATGGCCAGGTTTCTAGGCTAGCCCAAATTAGCACATAATAAAGCTGAATTCTTGTAGGTAAAAACAGTAGAAAGTTTTCTTATTCTACACACTGTTACAGAAAAAAATTGTTAAAAATGTGTCTTGAATCTTAGTGGTGAAAGAAAAGCTAGGTGCAAGAAATAGGAGGAGGACAATAACAGGATTAATAAGAGCTAACATTCCTTGCATACTTGCCATGTAGGTGTTGTGCTAAGTGCTTTACCTGAATTATCTCATTTAATTTCTCCCTTTAACAGTTAAAGAAAAAAAAGTCTCAGGTTATATGATTTTTCCAAGAACACTCTAGTAGTAAGAGTCAGAGCTGGGAGTGGAATGTAGTTTGGTCTGATTTCAAAGCCCAGGCTTTACCCACGATGTGGTTTTTGTAGAGATTCCGAAGAAACTTCTGGAAACTTAACCAGGCTCTTGATGTCACTGGCTTATTATTAAGCCCAATTTTCCTAAACACTCAAGACTTTTTTGATTTTTATATTGCATGTTTTGCTTACACATGAAATGAGAGAAGAGAGACTAAAAGAAATATTTTGAAGACTGAAGTGAAAGGTGGGGGTTAGAGAGGAGTGGTGAGCAGTAAGAACATGAGGAAGAGAGAGGAGGGGAAAGTGAGTATTTGAGAAGGTGACGAGGAACAGACATGGGTTTGGGCCCTCCCCGGGGTCCAGTCCAGTAAGGATTGGGGTAGAGGGAAGCGCGAGACGCTCCTAAGCTGGATCTTAGAAGCATCGGGAATCCTTGCACTAACTATGGAGTCTCCTTTGGGTTTGTGAAATACTAACATTAGCTACACAGTTAATTGGTGATTAAATCAGGATTAGAATCCAGGTCTATATGAATTTAAAGCCTGGGCTCTAACTACTTCCTTCTTTTGATGTCTCTGATGGTCTGAGCTGCTGTGTGTGACTGTGGATCTCTTCTATGATGTCCCTGCCATTGGTGGTTATGGATTTTACCAGTTTTCCAGAGCCTTTAGTTTATAAGCATTTACTCATTAAGAGGTCATAGTCCCAGATTCATACATTGATTTACACTTAGGTCAGGTTTGCACAGTTTAAAAAATACATATTTTTGTAAATAATCTACCATGCGCAATAACGTAGCCAATTGAGTCTTCTGATTTTTTCAATGAAGCAAAGCAATCTTGAACTTTTTCAATTATTGAGTTTACAGTGTGATGACTCAAAGATAAGGCAAAGTAATGCTGAGAAGCAGTAGATCGAAAGAGTTTAAGTTGCTTCAGTACCTTAATGCATACAGAGTTCTTTACGACTAGATGGAAGCACTTTGGGTTTAGTATTTCCATAGAAATGATTGAAGTGATGAGGAAATGTTTCATTTATAGTTACTAAGTGACTTTATACTATATCGTGCTGGATCAATTTATCAATAATTGATAAATTACTCGATTTTGTTCCTTATGTCTTAAATATTATATTTTTTCAGAAAGGGTGTAAAGGGGTTTGCTAGAGCAAATATAAGATTTTTAGAAGTGAGGAAATCAGGGTGAAAATAAAACTAATGAAGGAAAATTAAGCAAAGGCAAAGATGATGTTATTATACAAAATGTGCCATCTTAGCTCCTGTATACCGACTTATGAGAGGTAGACATGAATTTGGTCCTGCATTTTCCATAGCCGACGTGAAGAAGGTATTAGGATGACTCACAACGTTTGTATGAGTCCATTTTATAGTTGAGGATGCCGATGTGCAAAGAAGGTCACACAGCTAGTAAATGCTGGACATTTTAAGTCCATGTCCGTCTGACTCCAAGGCTCATGCTGTTTTCAATAAGCTGGACTACTTTTGTGTACACACAGATACCCATGTGTGAGTGGGCTTGGTCAGAGACAAATATAAAGCTAAGGCTTTGCTTGCCTGAAAACTCCTTTGTTGAAAATTATTTTTTATGTAGTTCTATTTTAGTATATGTGCTACTGAAGTGAGCATAGTTTTTTATGTAGTTTTATGACCTTGGGGAAACTAATTGATGCATTTCAGTCTGTTTTCTTGGTTATGAAATTGGGATCCTAATACCTTTGTGTTACTGTCATAAGGATTAAAGAATATATAAATCACTAATATAATGCTTGAGATTTGACAGGTGTTAAAAAATGGCAGCCATTGTTAAGTTCCAAAGCTGCTCATTTATAACTGGGTACTTTACCTTGGTTAGGTGATGTCTCTAACAGTTTCACCAATAATAATAGCAATAATAGCTGAATTTTATTGCCTTCTTGTAATGTGCCAACAGCAGAGCACTTTTTCTGAGCATGTTGTAGCTTATGTATTCCTCCCAAATAGCCTATGTCTATCATCCCCATCTTAGAGATGATGAGACTGAGGATGAGAAGTTAATAGAACTGTCTGTTTCAGAAGGGAACATTGTACATGTTCTGATAGGTGCTGTTCATCAACTGATGTTAGTCATAGGAGTTCATCTATAAAATATGCTCATTATGATGCTATCCCTTTAACATCACATCAGACACAGAGCTGTTTATATCACTGTGTAAATGACTGCTATTGTCTTGAAAGAATGTGTGGCTCTCACAGCCTAATTCAAAAGATCACCATGCTCCAGAGTAGTTACTGTTATTGTTGTGTTTCCCGCATCATGTTTTAAGGAGTCATGAGTTAAGCCTTCCTTAGTTGCTGGAGAGTTGTTTCATGGCAGTACTTTTCAGGGTACCTTTGCCATTTGGGCAAAATATGATGTGAGTCATTGGGTCAGATCCTTTGCTGATGCAACAGACATACCAAATTTCATGCCACCATGCTGTTCCAAAGAACAGGGGAATAGGAGGAGCTAGCCTTGGTTCTCATGGGTGGATCATTGCAATTGAGAGACCAATTAATGATGCCATCTGGGTTACCTCAAGACACAGAGGGAAGAAATACTTTTTGTTCCTTGGCTTTTAGAAGGACTCATTCAGATTGGGAGTGGGAAGAAACCGAAGGTATATTTTATCACCTTTTGTCCTTGGAAGTGTTTCTTCAATTTGCTTTTAGTTTAAATTAAAATAAAATTACAAGAAGATGCAAGTACTATAGTTTTCCATTTGGCCACCCTATCATTTTGAATATTTCTGTGTCCACAGTATACATCCCATGGCTCCTGGAATCTGGTCAGTTCCTTGGGTTTGGTACAATGTGGATGACATGACATATGCCCTTAATTGGCTTGAACTATAAAACTCAATAGAAAATGAAGCTTTATTTTTGAATTATTTGTCAGAGTTTTTCATTTATGTGAAAATAATGCATGTAGCAAATAATTGCAGCCATTTCATTTTGTATCTCTGAGTTAGCTCCCTTGTATAACTAACTGTATAACATAACTGTTTGCATGAGTTTGTTGATAATTGTATTTGGTTTGGATAAGAGCTTATGGATTTTTCTCACAGAACGAGAGTGGGGACTGGCTTGTTTAAAGAAAACTATGGCAAAGAAATGTAGGTGATTGCTAATGTGTCGCTTTCCATCAGGGCCAGGCTTCTCAAACTGGGTGTAAGTAACAAGGCACAGAGAGAAGAGGGGTACTTCTTTCTGTAGGATCAACACCCAATGAAACAAACAACACTTAATTTTCACCTTAAAGCAAAGAAGGATATATTACGGATAGAATGCCAAATTCATAAGGGTATTAGAGATAAAACACAGAACTTCAGAGAAATTTTTTACTTGTCATTGCTGGGTATACTCCCCTATATTACGTCTCTACCTTCACCCTACTGTTTCCAAGTTGCTCACCTCAACTTTGGGCTTTCCACCAAAAGATTAATTTTATAGTCATTTCCACCAAAATTTCAGAGTTGTCTCAACTGTCAGTGCTGGTGGAAAATTTCGAGAGGTACTGGTGATTCTATCATTACCCTTTAATTCACTTGAGGGTAATGTGGTCTTTAAAAAATGGTTTCCTTATACCATTTATTCATTTATCTTGATACCATGGAAAGTTTTGGCCTGAATATAAATTAGCTTGACATTCAGCTTCTGGATCAACCAGAGACGACAGGGGCTCTGCTCCTGCAGACACCCTGTAGGCCTCAGGCTGACTTCCCAGTTGGCCCTGGGTGCCAGCCTGCACATTTTTCCTCTTAAGCTCTTAACAACATAACTAACTGCTCTGCAAAGTTAACAGGGTATTGATGTCCCTGTCATTTGCAAAGCTGAAGAAAGTGTATAAAGGTAGTTAATGTGTTTTTTGCTTGTACTTGCTTTTTTTTATATCAATAAATCCTAAACCCTCCTTTCGAAGTGACCAAAAATGACTGGCAAGTCATTCTTCTGAATGTGTGTCCAGAGGCAGAGGGAACAAGTATTTGTTTAAAATATGCAAGTAAAGCTGGCAAGTGGTTGAGGAGATTAGAAATCTCTTCTTTCTCTCTCTCTCATTTATGACTGTATCAGAGACTTGGGAGGATGCTAATGATTTTTGGTCCTCGCTGTCCCAGAAATTCTGGAAGATAGAGGATCAATACTATTAGGATGGCATTGCATTTTTGACTTGCTGTTTAAAATCCACATTTAAAAAAAATAATGTAGATGTCCAATGACCATGGAACAAATGCACGTATGGTGTAGCCTCCCGTTGTGCTTGACCTGTCCTTGAGTGGCATATTGTGAGCCACTCTGGTACTGATAATAACTTGAAAGGAACTTCTCTGAGCAATGTCTTTGATATCTGGAATTTATATATATTAGTCGTTGTTTCTCATGAGTGCTCTGGGAAGAAAGCAAGTGAAATATTGAGAGAGGTCTTGCCATGGGATGAGTTGGAAATCAAAAGCTTTACGTGGTCCACTGATGAACACATTCTTAACAAATACAGTAACAAATACAAATGGGAAAACAAATACAGTGGAATTCCATTATAAATGTTTTAGTTACATGGAATGAGTTGAATAGTTTTCCTTGAAAAATCTAATTTCATGGGAAAAATCCTGCAATAACTTGATTTCATTATTTTTTTACTTGTTTTATAAAGCCAGTAGGTATTTATGAAGTAGCCACTGTGAGACTTAGTAACAAGATTCTAAAGTGGTCTTATAGTCTATGAGTTTGATTTTCTTCTTGACAGCTTCTGCTGGGCATTGATCATCTGCTTCCTCCCTCACTGCTTCTGTTATGTTCTGTTATGTAAATATTCCAGTATTTTTTTATTTATTCGCTATTTCACTTCTGCTGCTTGGAGCCCTCCACATCTCCAGCCATATCATTTTTTTCCCCTCTGAGGTCAGTCAACCAGCAAGTATTTGTTATATTGTTGCTGCAGTAGGCTTTGCAGGAATTAAACTATAATTCCTAGAGGGATGGGGAAGATTTCAGTCCAAATTGCTCTGCATAGCAACTAATATAGTAATATTTTACACCCAAAACTACTTAATGGTTTTGATGACAGTAATAAATACATGCCATAGAAAAGGATGAGATACTTACTTTCTTTTAAACACAATCATACTTAGACTATTTTAGGAAGAAAGTATATTCACATACTCTTAATTTTAAAACATTTTATGTATTTGTTTAACCATGAGTCACCTTTTAGCCTTTGTTTCTTCTGTTAACCAAATCTACCTCCTTCAGGGTTTTCTCAATGGCCCTATTAGCAATATTATAAATTATTCATTTTATCATTCTACTATACGTGTAGAGTACTTATCATATAGAACAAAATATAAAATTCTGTGACGCTTTATAAAGGAACTGCAAATTAGAGCCATTGCCCCTGGGGACTGAAATGGTGACATTCATAGAGCCACAAAGGTTGCTACTTTAGTTCTTTAGACTTTCATCTCTGGCTTTTTAGCATAGAGCTGACTTGCTCAATAGAAGCTGAATTCTTAATCCCAGAAAGTATCACACACAGAATGGCAAAGAACCTTCTCTTCCTCTGCTCATCTTGAGAGAAGTCTGCTTTCATGTGTCTCTGTCCTGTAAGTAGACAGCAGTGACCAGCACAGAATTACATCCAGAGCACCTGACTTGATGCTGGAATAGAGGAAAGCCCTTGACCGGGGCAGTAGGTCAGTCAAATCAGAATCTGACAACTTATTAGCGGTTCTGGTCAAAGCAACTTTCAGAAACAACTTGAAGCCATTTTAATTTCCCAAAGGAGCCAGTAAAAGTATTTGGATTGCTGACTTCTAATGTTCTTAAAATGACATGGGAACCACAGAAATTCTGTGAGGCTCCCCCAAAGTTTCTCTGGTAACACAGGTCAAATTTGTTGGATGAACTTTTATTTCTATTTCTACTTTAAAAGGATTTGTTATTCTTTTGAATAAGTTATGATCAACAGTGTATAATGACCTAGAAAGAGCAAGGGCTGAGTTTGGGCTCCCATACCCCCAGCATCCAGCCTAGGGTGTGATAAGGTACTGTAGTTTTATGGTTCTGAGTATGGAATGGAATATCAACTCAGCTGTCTGCTCATACATTTGACCATGGGCATGTTTCTTAATTGTGTTATACTGTCCTCATCTCCAGAAAATCACAGTTACCACCCAGGATCCTCATCATAGTTCCTGAAGCATAAGCAATATTCCGTAAACTCCATGCTGCCTGTATTATCATTCTAAGCATGACTAAAAGTACATATCTCAAGACTTCCCCTGGCCCCGAGTTTTGAAAAGCTAATTTTATATAATGCTGTTAATGACTATTGCGTCTGGTCTGAACTATATTTTTTCCCTATGCTTGAGGAAAACAAAAAACAAAAAACAGAACCCCAAAACCCCCAAGAAAATAAACAAGCAAGCAAAATATTAGTGTTACCTTTAATAACACTTCTAAAATGTATTTGACTTCAGCTTCTTAAATATACCTGAACTCTGTATTTTTCCCCTCATGTTTTACTTTTGCATTATCAAGAAATTTTTTTTCCCTACAAGAAACATTTGTCATGTTAAGCCATGATCTGCTGCTGCTGGAACCCAAGGCCAAGAGTTGAGCCCATTAGAGTGAATCTAAAGCATGTTGAATGTGGTCAGAAGCTTGGTAACACTTGGAAGCTGCAGGACCAGTAGGACACAGCAGGGTGGCGGAACAGGCTTAAGTGGCAAGGAAAATTCCTTTCACACCTAAGTTGTACTTGCTAAAGAATGAGAAGCATGTGAAAAATCCCTGATCTCACTGTGCTGTGATAACAAGACCAGGTGTGATGGAGATGGTCCGATGATACACATTAATTAATTCAGCCTAACTTTCAAGTACAGTAGAAGCTCATAATAAAATCTGACTTACAAAATGTATACCTACATTTCCATCAGCATTTCTCGGTCATAATTCTTGTTTGTCCATATTTAGATAACGTTTGGAAAACTGAACAAGAAATTACCCTTTGGAGCTGTACTTCAGCTCAAACTTGACAAGTATGTACCAGAAGTTTTGACTGATCACTAACCCAATGCCACGCCCCATACCACTCTCCTGCTATTGGCCTAATAGCAAAACCAGGAGAGTTTAAGAAGTAAAAATGACTCTCAAGAGCAGATATGTTTTAATGTTTAAAGTTAAAAATTTCCAGGAACTGGTATTGATCTGACATGCATACTGTTTCAAGTGTTGTATAGACTACTTAGGAAACTAAAGAAAATTATTCTTTTTATGTTTTAAAGTTTTTCTCATGAGATAAACTGAACTGTTAATGTTTTGTCGGAGCATGCTTTCTAGGTTATGTCATCTTGTTTCCTGCTAGCGTCAAGCTTTTTCTTAACAATAAACTCTTATTTTTTTCTTTTTATTTCTGTAGGCAAACTATATATCACGAAACACCTTCTTTTGTCTATATGTTCACTGAAATAAAGTTTCCCGCAGTATATGTGTGGGTGTGTGCACATGCACATGTATTTCAAACTTCTTTGTACAAAGAGAGAGTTATGGACCCTTCACTGCTTTTTGGCCACTAGAAAACATTCCATGCCACATACAGACTTTGGAAAGAATGTCCCAAATGGCATTCAGCTGGGTCATCTACCACCACAGCTGGTTCACATAGCAAGTTTTGTTGATGAGGCTTTGTTAGAAGCAAAGGTACTATGTCAATTGATTCATAATACTTGCATCCTTTCTTAGAACCTGCAGCCTCTCTTGGAGCTTGCTGGCCGTTTAACAGACTTTCTGGAGCCAGAGTAAGGAGAAAAGATATAGAAGGGGGAGATTTGATATATGTAGAAAAATGCAGAAACAATTTAAACTCTTTGTAAGTTGTGTTTAGCTTTCAAAACATTAGAATAATGAAGAAATGTATTTGTGAAGGAAAAATTCTTCCATGTGTCCCATATGCATAGTTTCTCCTGGGGAACTATTTACCCGAACAACAACAACAAAATATATATGGATTTTTTAAAAAGAAAGTAATAAATTTGCTTTTTGATATTTCTTTTCTGTGTGAAAATAATTCTAACCTCAAGAGTTTTGGTAGGTTCTAGAGTAGGCTTAGAGAATTTAATCTTCTAATTTAAACACAGTTCTAGCGTTAATAATCAGAAACAAGAACTGCCATCTCTTTAGTATCAATTTCAATAACAACCTTACTTATGTCTAATACCAAATAACCATCTCAATTTGAAAAAGTGTGTGTTGTGGCACAAGGCACAATTATCATTTAAAAAAATGCTTTTTTCAAAGATTTTATCTCAATTTTTTGTGTTTGAAAATTTTGAAACATACTGAAAAGTTGAAAGAATGAAATGAACACCCTCTAGCCCCCACTTAGATTCCACAATGTTAACGTTATGTCACACAGGCTTTCTCTCTCTATGTGCACTATTTTTCCCTTCTTGAACGATTTGAAAGTGAATTGCAGACATGGTGACATTTTACCCATCAGTACTTCAGCAGACTCTCCTAAAAATAATGACATTTTCCAAATAACCACAACACTGTTATAATACCCAATAAAACTAACATTAATTTCCTAATAGAATATAAATTACTCCACATTAAAATGTCCTTATTTTTTTAAAGTCAGGTTCCAATCAGTTTAAAACATAGCATTTAATCTAAAGTGATCTCTACCATTTTTTCTCTCCCTGTGATATTGATTTTTTTTTTTTTGAGTTCAGGCCAGTTTTTTTGTGGAACGTATCACATTCTGGAACTAGTAATAGTTTTGATATGCCTTTGATAATTTAGAATCACCAAAGAAGCAGCCTAGTGTATTAGTAAAGAGATAGTTGCCAAAGTGGTGAACGCTTTCATAATATAGAAACCCCAGGAGATTTAGATAAGAAAGAATAAATTTGGCAGGAAGCATAATAGTATTTTTGGACCACAACGTTTCCAAGTTTTCTGGTTTTTAAATATTCTAAAATCAAAAGAAAGAGAACTAATTTCTTTAACAGGTCATCATTCCTCAGTGGATATGTTTAGCAAATGGCTGAGAATGCCAATTTGCAGCCTGCAAGAGAAATTGTGATTAAAGAAAACAATTGCATGGGTAGTAGTGTGGATGCAGCTCTATGGGGACAGGGAACTTCACATTCATTTATGAGTTTTAGAAAAAACATGAGAATTCAGAAATGAGAAAAATCATCGTATTTTAATGGTTTATTTCATCTCTTCTAAACTCATGTTCAAATATGAAAATATATATGTAATTATATGTGTGTGTATGTGTGTGTGGGTGCATATTGCATATCCAACAAATTTAGATCTGAGCAACCATAAAGCTGGCATTACTGTTACACCAATGAAACATCTCTTTTATATCAGATATTTTATATTGAAGCGAAAGGATGGTTTGTAAATAATATTGACAATATTCAAATAATATTTTTAATTCTCTTTTTTCATAAGTCCAAAGACTTATTAAGCACTTAACAATGTATCAAACAATATACTCAGGCCATGGAGGCAAAGATATACTCTCCTTGAGGGATCATAGTGTAGTGGGAGGAGACAGAACTGTCAAAAGTTAGAGCTGTGTGAGACCTGGTACGATGAAGAGACATTCAAGGTGCTATGTGCTTGACCCACAGCATCTATTCAATAAATATTTGTTGACTAAATGGGTGAATGAAAGAATTATACAGTAGGAATCATATAGTAGAACATTTGGGGGAACAGAACATTGTAAGAAGAAAGTGGAATTTAAGCTGTGTCTTGAAGTAGGTACAGGAGTTTTCCAAATGGACAAGGATGTTTGGATATACGTGGTGGATTTTACAATCATAGAAGCAGGAGTATGGAGACTATACATAGTTCAGTATTGCCCAGTCTCAGGGTTCACATAGCAGGGTGGTGGTGGGGGGTATGGAGTCACAATACAGAAAATCAAGGCATTTAATGCCTTTCTAGAGGTTTCTAACTATTCTGGAAATGATTGAGAGCCACTGAATGATACTGAATAGAGCAGGGGTCCTCAGCCTCCGGGCTGTGGACCACTGCAGGTCTATGGTCTGTTAGGAACCAGGACACACAGCAGGAAGTGAGTGGCGGGTAAGCTAGTGAAGAAGCTTCATCTGTATTTTCAGCTGCTCCCCAGCTGAGGCATCGCTGCCTCAGCTCCACCTCAGATCATCAGGCATTAGATTCTCATAGGAGCATCTGTTTCTGGTGCCAAAAAGGTTGGGGGCTGCTGGACTAGAGGATCGACATACTTGGATTTTTTTTTTTAATTTGGAAAACCTCTCTGGTTGTGGTGTGGAGAATGAGTTGAAAGAGAGAAGTCAGACTGGTTAAAAGGCTCTTATAATCAGAGAAGAGACAGTGAATAAATCAGTGTCGGGAGGATTGGAGATGGGGATAGATTCAAGAATGATTTGGCCTGGTAGCCAGTTGTTACTCTAGCTACTCAGTAGAACTCTGCAGATGTATTTAGAAACCGAGAATTTTGATGAATTTTTCTAAGAGTCAGAAGCAAAAATCTCTCGTTATTTCAGATATTAGTTATTATCCAGTTTCAGTTGACTTCTATAAGCAAAGAGATCACATTACTATTTTTACTTTTTTTCTATTCCCAATTATTTTTTTACAGCTTTAAAAATTGAGATATAATTCATATGCCCTATGATTCATCTATTAAAAGTATACAATTCTATGGTTTTTCTAGTATAATCACAGGGTTGTTTAACTATTACCACAATCAATTTTAGATTATTATTATTTTTTTTGTTTCAAAAAGAAACCTTGTACAACTTAGCTGTTGCTCCCCATTTACTCCTTTTCCCAATCCCTGGAAACCACGAATCTACTTTCTGTCTCTATGGATTTGCCTATCCTGGACATTTCATATAAATGAAGCTAACAATATGTTGTCTTTTGCGACTGGCTACTACCTTCACGTTTGCTCATGATTAGAGCCAGGGAATTGGGAGTGGACTGAGAAATGGAGAAATCCTTTGAGATTCTTTCCCCTCTGAAGACTGTGGAGTTCCAAGAGAAGGTACAGTTGCTTAGAGCTGTGTAAGAGGTCAGAGATAAACACTTTTCAGTAATGATGCTACTTGTAAATTATCATTAAATATGTATTAATTCATTAAACACTTGTTAGCTGCTGTATGTACATTAGCTCACTTATTCCTTATGATACATGCATAAGGTAGATATTTAACTTTTTGCAGGTGAGGAAATGAAGGATTAGGCAAGTGACTCATTTCATATTCCACTTTGTATGAGCTCAAAAGCCATGTTTTTGACTACTGGGAGAGAGTACAAAGCATCCTATTTCTTTCCCCCCCAGGTATTTTTCCCATTTCTCTTTTATATACCACTTTTCATAATCTTCATATTTTCCTCAACTTGGAATGCCTTACCTATCCTTTGGCTACTGATCTCACTGTTTAAAGAATTAAGAAAACTCATGAAAATATATTTTTCTTCTTGGTTGGACATATTGCTCGTAGGACCAAGAATATTCTTGTTTCCCCATCCTGTAGATGGGTTTGGGGGTCAACTTTGTCGTGAAAGGGAGTTGGGATGATTCCCATTTAATTGCTCAGCCAAATGGGTGAGACTCACTATTTGAAAAGTATAGGCATCTATCTAATTATGATGATTATAGAAATCATGTTTTATTCATTATTTCTTCTCATTGTTGTACAAGAAACAGGATAATCTGACTTAATGTTAAACCAGCTGTAGTTTATTGAGTTTGGATATAGGCTGTGCCGAAGAGCTGTCCACAGGGGGCCAATTGTGCACAATCTGTGGGTTCTACATTCTAGCAAACTTCCTTAGATAGGCAGTGAAGTGGCTCTAAGAAATAGACTGTTTTCCTTGTTGCCTACTTCCCAGAAACCCTCATAAACCTTTCTCCCTTCTGTTGTCTGGATAATCCTTGAGATGATAGTATAGCAAAGTATAGTTTTAGGGAAGTAAGATACCTTTTTCTTTCCTGATTTTAAATTTAATAAGCACTTATAAAAATTACTAATCTTTTCAAGTATCTGAAAGGAAGAAAGTATTGCCAAATACCTAAAAATGTAAGAATTTACTTGAAAGTGGCAGTAATAATTCCCTAGTTGAAGATGATTCGATGAAACCCACAGTGTAGGAAGGCTTTACCAAGAAAAATGAAATGTGGGTCTAGAAGGGACCTTGGGAAGTCTTTTCAATCATCCACTACTTTGGACATGTCAGTGTCCAACGCACCCACGTACCCATGACTTTCTGTTCACTTTATGAAGAGATCTTTATAAATGGATACTCCATCACTCCCAACATTATTCTGTACTGGTTTAATCTGTGGACATTTTGTGTATTCTTCCATGGATGTTGGAAATTGACCATAGTTAGGGAAGATACAGTCTATGAGATCAGATGTTATAGAAGGACAAAGAAGTTGTATCAGGTATCTCTCTCATATGAACAAAAACAACTATAGCAAAAGCCACTGACAGTTATTCAACACTCATATGTCCGAGGTAAAATAAGTCCTATTATACTCTCATTTCACAAATGAAGAAGTTATAGCTTAGAGAGTTTAAGTGACTTGGCCAAGATCAAACCACCACTGAATGGCAGAGCTGAGTGTCTAATTTAGGTATATTTGACTACATGTGTGCATCCATTCCTAACATGGCTATGCAACATAATTATAAGATGACATTTTGCAGAACCATGACTCGTTCTTTGCCCACATAACCAGGAAAAACAGTAGTTCAAGCATAGAATGTTATAAATAAAGTAATTTGGATTTACTTGCCTAGATGATAATGTCACCCAGTAAGGTTGTTGGATTCACTGAATTATGGAACTGGTCAGATTTTCTGTGCTTATTCATAAGTGTGCTCTAATAGCTACTATAAAAGACTCATAAAACCAGAGGGTAGAGATGAATACAAAAAATTGTTAGCATTAAGGAAGAACCAAGACATAAAAATAACTAGAAAGTGACAGTATTGTACCTTTGTAAATTTTCATTCAATCACTCAAAATATATTTATCGAGTGCCAACATTCTTCTAGATGTAGCTATGTAGCTCCTCATCTTAATAGACAAATGAGTGCATCCATATGTTTGAGTGCATCCATATGTATGTGCAATATATTAGGTGGTCATAAATTCTATGGAAAAATAAAGCTGGATAAGTGGAGAGTAGTTCATTATTAGTGTGATTGGAGAAGATTTTGCTGATAAAGCGACATTTGAATGGATCCCTGAAGGAAGAGAGCAAGCCGGTCATATGGCTGTTAGGGGCATAAGTGCCAGGTAGTGGGAACAGTAAGAGCAAAATCTCTAAAAGGGAAATTTGCATATGAGGAATAGCAAAGAGACCAGAATGAATGAAGAGGAGAGATAAACCTTTTTTTTTTTTTAAATACCTCTAATATTTTTTTCTTATTCAAGTGCATCATCTTGTACCTCTCATAGAATGTTAAATAATAGTGGTAATCTAGGAACTCTTGCCTTATTTCTGACTGTAGTGGAAATGTTTCTAGCTTTTCCCCATTAAGCATGATCCTGGATTTTGGATAGATAGATAGATAGATAGACAAACAGACAGACAGATACATAGATAGAAAGGGAAACCTAATACCTGTGTGTTTAAGAGGTCTATTGCTACATAAGAAGCCACACCAAAATTTAGTGACTTAAAACAATAATCATTATCTCATGTTTCTGTGGGTTGATAGGCTTGGCTGGGCAGTTTTTCTATTTTACAATATACCAACTTGGGCTGCCATTGTCTGGAGGAATGATTAGGTTGGAGCTTCCAAGATGGCTTGCTCATTCGTGTGGTAGTCGGTGCTGACTCGTTTGGGAGCTCAGCAGGGTCAGTTGACCAGAGTGCCTTAGTTCTTCTTGTTTTGGTTTTTCCATAAGGCTTGGGCTTCACAGCATTGACAGCTGGGTTCTAAGGGGAAGGAATTCCTGGGCCCCGATGTCCCACAATTTCTTTATTCTCTTGGTCAAGATGGTCACAGGACCAGTCCAGATTCAAAGTTTGGGGAACGCCACTTTTTGATGGAGGAGTGACATATTTATAGAGGGAAGGGTGAAATTTGTAATGGTCATCTTAGGGAATAATCAATTCCCTATTTTATTATTTAAATCAAGTTGTAATGATTAATTATTGCTTTTTCAACCTTGATGATGATTATACTATTTTTCTCCTTAGATCTATTAATAAGATGAATTTTATTAATAGATTTTCTAATATTGAACAATCCTTAAATATTTAATGAACCTCCCTTGCACGTGGCTTCATTCTTAATGAGGTCGTTAGCTTCTATGATCTGAATCAGGTCTATGGAGGCGTCTAACACCTTTGGATTATTTTCTTTTCTGTACTCTTATATATACGTGAGGTATAGATCTTTTCTTTTCCAGGTGTGTCCCTCACTTTCAAAAACTATATTTTTCTTGGAAGTTTTTGCGACCTGTCACCATTGGGCTCTGTCTCCTCAGCTTCTTTCTATTTCCTTCCTTTGTTTCTTCTGTGAATTCTGTTATTTTTGACATTCTTTTCAAAATATTTTGGAGTCTCTGTCCTGGTTTTATTGAAAATATAGTTTATATTTTTGTTTTCCATTTTTTCTTTTGGATGATTTTCAGGAAGAGGAGAAAACTGGATTTATGCAATTATGGTTGTATCAGAATTCCCAGTGAAATATTTTTACACAAATAAACATAAAAATATTAAATTGCTGTTTGCAAACTCTCAGTAGACATTTTAGAGTTAAAATTGCTTGAGAAGTGAAAGATTTCAATATTTATGGGACTAGGGATGAGATTATCACAAGTTAATTATTTAGCTTCTTTTTTGGGGGTAGGAAATAACTCTCTCTTGGAAAGCTAAAGGCAATTTATATTGCACCAAGGGAAGTTTTTTCTCCATCAGCTTCAGACTATAGCTTAAAAATGTATAAATGGTAGTTGTATAAGTGATAAGAGTTGTTTAAGTGATAATTGGAAGCAGTTGGGGAAAATGCTTTACACTGAAAATTGACCTCAATCACATCCAAAATTTTGATGTAATTGGGTGGAGGAGAATCAAGGCTGGGAATTAGTAAGAAGCCCCCAGGGTGGGGGTGGGAGATAAGGGTAATCATTAACTTCAGAAGTCAGAGAATGCTAGGGAAATCAGGAAATAAACAGACAATATCTTTCAAACAACCAACTTCTGAATCTATCCTAGTAGGGACTAATTGCACTTATTAACTACTCTGAATTTGGTATAAAATAGTCCTGGATTTTTCATTAGGCAATAAATTGTTTAAGGTATATTACCAACAGTAAACAGTAAAATTACAATTATGTCTTTAGAATAGAGTGTTTTAATCTCTAAATGTTCTTATTTTGAGTCTTTTTAAGGTCATAAAAATAGATTTACATGCTTGATTAGAAACGATTCCTGTGGTACTACAGCTGGATGATCTGGGCTGTGGAGAACCACCCCCCTGTCCCCTTCCCACATCTGCTGCTGAGATAATGCCAACAGTTCTGAGGCATTTCCACCCATAAAAGGAACAAGCAGGCTATGTGCACGAGTTACAGTACACGAAGCAAAGACCTCTGGTTCTGAGCCCTATTTCTGGCACTCACGCATCCCTATTGCTTATGCATGTGTGAAGGAACAAATAAGGATTAACTGCAGTCTTAGAGATGCAGTTCTGGGGAAAGAGGATATGTTTGGTTTTATGCCTTTGCTGTACCTTGTATCTAATTACATTTTATGCCATTCCACACTAGTAGTGCATTTAATAAATAAAGTGATTTATTGCTAGTAGGTAACAGTAACATTTGAAAGTGTTTTCCAGCACATAAAATGCTTTTATGTACATTATATAATTTGTAATTTCTTAAGGATGTTTGGGTAATACAGATAAGTTGCCTGGGGAAACCTACAACATTGTGTTATCAAGAAGACAGGTCACTTCCTAGACACCTGGTTTTAATGCAGAATTACATGTTAGAGTTACAGTGGTAATAAATCTGCTCAACGAGATATTTTCAGAGGCTCTCAGGATAGAGTAATATTGGACTATAAAATAATACTATGGAAACTTTTAAAGACCATTTATGTATAATACTATCTTTTCTTAAAAATAAAACACATTGAAGTCATCTTGTAGGGATGCGACTGAACCCTAATCTGGAAAAGCAGTGTTGTGTAAGCACAATACCTCAAGAATATATTAATATACATCCTTCTTTTTCCTACTAAGAGATTTGGGGTATCTCTCTCTGTCTCTGTCTCTCCCTTAGCACGCATGCACGCATGCACGCACATGCACGGCTCTTTTCTAAGAGTATCCAGATTAGCTCTCTCACATTAGGTACTTGCATTGGTTTACTAGAACGGGACTCCAGGCAGATCCTGCTTTCAAACAGCGCCTTTTTGGGGAATGAGTTGGAGTCACCTAGTCAGGGATTCCAGGGACGAGGTATTTCTTCTTCTAGTCTTCACCCCTAGACTATAAGAATCTTCTTGTTTCTTAGATGATGTTAAAATGAGAAAAAAGCAGAGATTTAGAGAGTGACAGAGGGGAATCACTGACTGTGCCTAAGAAAGGATCCTAATGGCTTCTAGTGGAAAAAATACCAAAGGTTTGGGACCGAAAGAACATTGTCCTTGAAGAGGCACAAAGAAAAATTTTACTTAATTTTCTCTTTCCATAGATTTGATAGACATTGCTCAGGGGTAGACTTGCATTATTCCTTCTGAATCACTGATTAATTCACCAAAGAAGATATATTCAGTCTTTCCTCATTCCTTTTGCATCACAGTGTAATTTCCATAAGTGAATTTCTATGAATCTCACATATACCATTTAAATATTTCTTAAGTATTTTATTCCTTAATAAAGAATAACATTTAAATAGTATTAACATGAAATTTGGCTAATCAGAAGCTGCTTGTCAAGTTAATATACCACTGCCTTTCTTTTGGAAGATGTGCCTCTCTTTCACCAGATAAAGGTACTTGAGAAGGGGAGGAAAACTCTTCACATACCAAAGAAAGTTTAGAGTACTTTAAAAAAAAGTAGGAGAACACGAAAAGACTAAGAACAAAAACAATTTTTTTCTGAGGCTCTTTCTTGAGTATTTCATATATCTTTCAATAGCAGATTATTTTAAGAATCATGAAAAGAAAAAATGTGCATTAAATCCTCTGAAGTCACTATTTTCAGTCACTTGTTTAAAGGTTGTTGGTGCCCATTTACAAATAAATAGGAAAAATGTTGATAATTTTTAATGGACTTAATGTATCATTCTGTGGGCTGAGTTTTCTCACCCTCAAAATGCTTTATGGCATTCTTTTCCTCTGGGCTTTGAGTTAATTGCAAGATTTGTGGGAGTAACCAGATATTGGCTGTAAAAGTGGAACTAAGTGTCTCTGTCAGTGGAGTGGAAATTCTCTTCTTCATTTCACAGGGAACCGGCTTTTAAACTGTTCATGACATGGCGAAAGATAGGAAAGCTGAAGCAGTGATGATATCAGATAGGAAAAAGTATAATAGATTTAACTCTTTGTTACCTCGAAAGCAAATAAAGTATGTTTTTTCTCTAAATATTGTGTGGATCTTTGAAAGCTCTACATCTATTAATCTCTATTACCAACTCCTTTTATTTCTTCCCCACCCCCAGTGACCTCTAACACTTGGCCATTAGTTGAAATTTTGGACAGCACATTTAAATAGGACCATACATTTAAATAGACACGATGTGAAGTGATTTACTGCGTAAATTATTATACTTAAGGTTAGTTGATAATGTAGTAGGGTCTAAAAGCGCTTATGATTTCTTATAGGTACTTCAAGGTTTGTTTATAGCCTGGTGCCTAAGATTTCTTCCCGCGTCTAGAAAAATCCACTGAGTTCTAGATTAGCCTGGAACAGAATGTCTTTTTGAAACTGGAATTCAGTCTGTAGTAATTAGTGAGTTTGTAAATGGAATGTTTGGCTGATGTGTACTACTCTTAAAAAGCTTTTAACATGTTAACTGGTAGGAGGTGAATGAAGCATAAGCGTCACCTAGGGTAATTTGTAATCTACTACATACCAAATCCTAGTAAGACTAGCATATCCGTTACAGTGACAGTATTCAGTACTGTAAAACACAGTGATCTGTGATAACCACAGGGACCAAAGTGTTTCCTATAATACTAAAACATGTGTTAACCTAAGGACATATTATTTCCCTAATTACAGGGGGAGAAACACATAAGACAGAGGTGATCTAAAAGATTATTTGGTCTAGACTTCCACATCCTGTTAGAACTGCACCTAAACATGTTGACAAGACACCCATTCCTACCAAAAAAGTTACAAAAGGCACTGTGTGCTGGCTATGGCTTTGAAATACAAATTGTTCATGATTGACTTGAAGTGAATTCTTGAGAAGCTGCCCATTAAAAATGGGGAAAGAATAGGTCAAATATTTAAAGGAGGTGGGAAAAATCTGGGTGTGTTATCTGAAGATGACAAGGGTGAAAATTTCCTTCATCTTCAAATACATTAAGACCCATTCTTCTGAGGATGATAATGAGAATTTCTCTATCTTTGCTGAACTTGAGTGAGAGGAAGTGGCTTTGATTTGTAGCCTGAGATTTAGTTTGTCTAAAAGGGCGAGTTATTAGGAGGGTAAATGAATGAAATGATTAGGGTAAAACCTCTACAGCAAAGTTTGTGCCTAATATTGACAAGATTTAACATTCATTCTCTGTCTTTTTTGAAAAGTTTGGTTAAAAACCTATTTATTATTGAAAATTCTTAAGGCTTTTACCATCTTGAACTATTGCAGGTGTCAGTGCCATATGGAATTCATTTTAGTTGAGGAAAGAAACATTTAGGGCACATAGTGCAAGCTTATCCAATATGAGCAGAGGGAAGTCTTAAGGGGAGAGAGCATAGCTTTTTTTCTCCTAACAACTCTTTGACAAGTATAAAGTGCCCCATTATTAATATATATCAACATGTTCATTGAATTTTCAGCATACCAGCTGAAAATTAGTATACTTTCTAGCAAATGAATGGTTGCATTTCATAAATATCATTCATGATTCTTTTATTTTTTTTATTTTTTGTTGTTTATTATTATTTATTCCTACAGCACCTGGTCTTCCTAGGTGGTCTCCCATCCAAGTACTAACTGGCCTGACCCTGCTTAGCTTCCGAGATCAAACATCAGGCTTGTTCAGG
The DNA here is from genome assembly GCF_902729225.1 of Pteropus medius. Lineage (NCBI taxonomy): Eukaryota > Metazoa > Chordata > Mammalia > Chiroptera > Pteropodidae > Pteropus > Pteropus medius. Next base: position 3,596,282 of record NW_024340695.1, on the reverse strand, counting down.
ATGGCATGGCTGTAGAACTCATTCATGATTCTTAAGAGGTTTACATTTGAATACACTAAGGAGATTACTGACTTATTGTTTTTTCTTCTAATTAATCTCATTTGAAAAAAATTTACACAGTACCTACTTTAAGAAATTTAATTTTTCTTTTTGCCTCTAGTATATGGCATCTGAAAAACAGATTTAAAACAGAAATCTTTAATATAATTGGAAAAACAAATTTTTGTGTAGTTAAGTCACTCATAACTCACAAGTTTGAAATTTGACTGAAAGCAAAACCTTTTGGAATTTTTTTGTCCTAGGAAAATAAAATGGTTTTATAAGTTTTAAACAAAGCCAATACAATATTTGTGAGTGTGTATGTTCATGATGCTTAGGATATGTCCTTGTAGGATGTGGAAGGGTCAAACCTCAGCGAAGAAAATTACCCTGACTCTTCATACATACAGAATGTTAACTTCCGTGTAGTGTAGTGGTTACGACTGTGAGATGCTTGGATGTCATGTATTTATTCATTTATTCAGTCATTTATTTAGTAGACATTTCTGGGTGTCTCTTGTGTTGCAGGCTCACTCCCAGGTGTTAGGGACATAAAGGTAAATGAGACAGGAAGAACCTTGCCTTCATGAAATGTATATTCTAGGGGAAGATAAGCAATGGGCAAATAAGATAATAACTATAGAGGAAATAAGTAGATTTGAAAGAGAGTCCAATTTAATCAGGGCGGCGTTGCCTAACTAAGGAGGTAACATTTGAGCCAGACAGAATTGAATATCAATTCTGACACTTCTTAGCCACATGATTATGATACTGGACAAGTTACTTTTCTGAGTCTCACTTTTCTTGTCTGTGAAATAATGATACTTATTACTTGTAGATGATGTGAAGCTAAAGGAAGATAGCAAAGGTAACACTGGACTTGACACATATTAAATACTTAGCTAATTACTATTTTTATTAATAAACTAAATACCACTGCAAAAGCATCAGGAAGCAGTTTTATTTATTATTGTGCATTCTGTGTAGGCCACACAGAACATTGTTTCTCTCTTGTTGGCAAGTAGAATCACATTCTCAGTCCTGATTTACAAGGTGGAGCTGGAGAAGCTCCAAAGGAAGGCTTGGTCCTCACTAGCAAGAGTGCTTGTCAATTGGTCCAGATAAGGGTGCCTGAGTCTCAGTTACAAAATTTCTGCCTCTGCCAGAATTTACATGCCGTCTCTTTCAGGAACCAGATTCTAGCCCAAGTAGAAACTTTTTGGACTCTGAAAAATTGAATTTTAGGCAACTTTCCATTTTCTTTCTCCTTTTCTCCAAACGTTAGGTCAAAATTTGAAGAAGAACAGAAAGATTTGCAGAAGGGAAACAGATGTTTATGTTCATTTCATAATCGGAGGGCTGGATGGATATGGAAGAATAATAATAGCGTCCAAGACACACCAAAACCACCCCAAGGATTCCAGGCTCTTTCCTGTTTTTTAAGACTCCTTTGCTTCTTCCCATGAGAGTAGGTGTTCCCTAATTTTCCTCATTAACCCCTCTGAAGGTCTTACAGCCATGCTGATTATTGTATACAGACAGCAGGCTCAGCCAACAGCAATTCATACTTATGAAGCTTTACCAGTCACATCTGAGTCTTTTCTCCCAGCAGCTGGTACTTGGTGTACCCACGATTGCCTAGTCAGCCTCCTTTCTGCTATGTTTTACTGTTCCCACTTACCTCTGTTTTGAGTTTTCGAGGCTTCTCTTCCCACCTCACACCAGCCTTCTCCTAACACTTTCTGATGCTCAGCCTTGTGTATTCTCTTTCTTCCAGGATCTCTCTATGTCCCAGCTATGGGTACAGATCCTCATTTTCCTAAATGCTGGTTCCTCATTTAGGGATTTGCTAGCGGTTTTTGAGCAGCTCTGAAGGCCTCTTCTGGTTTTACATAGTTTCTCCTGTTAGAAACTTCCAAGTCAAGAAATTAAATATGTGTATCTATTTTAAAATTGCTTTTTACTGATTGATGGTTGATTATAGAATTGTTCCTCTTAACCTGATTTTCAGCACCTTTATAGCATAAGAAAGTATTTTCTGAACTTGCCAGATTACAAAAAGTTGTATATGAACTTTTGATATCCAAATGGTTTTGAACTACAAAATGGAAGTTTCATAGGTTCCATTAAAATGAAACGCCTAGCATGCTTGTTGAAATGTATATTTACAGCTCTTCCTCTTAGCGGTTCTGGTATAGCAGCCTTGGCACAGACCATTTTTAACAAGCAGGTTTTTCTGATGACCAGGCAAACTTAAGAAATACAGGTATGTCATTTATAGTTGAATAAACACCTAACTAAATATGGTGCTTACGGCAGTTTATATTGTTTATGTGGGTCTGTTGTGTTTAATGTAGGAAATTTCAATTTAGTAATTGTGGTAAAGATTACTATTAAAATCCACTAAAATCTGTTCGCTCTTTTTTTTGGGGGGGCATATAGCTAAGCTCTCTTATGATCATATGTGGCTGAGAGCCTAACTTCTGTGTAGAGAAATGTAAACAAGTGACGTGTGCACTTACAGACTTGGCTTGCGCCACCACTCTTTGCCTTTACTTCTCCATATTCTTTCATCTTTCACTGTCTAGATACAGAGCACTACAAAGCCCTAGGCAATAGCAAGGAAACAAGATGGAAAAAAATAGATCCTTGAGTGACCACATGGAACAGACCCATGTTACCAACATGAATACTTGTTCAGGTCTGTTACAGGAGCAAGAAATAGAATTCTAATAGTTTAAATCATTTTATATTCGAACCTGTTTGTTACAGCATCCTGTCCTATCTCATGTGCTGCCATTACAAAAACATAAAAAAGTGTTGGTTTGGCTGTTAAGTGGTAGGTGGTAAAAAAACAGAACAGACTGGAAAGATGAAGATCTATGTCATACTATGGAAAAATATTTGCAAAACTATTGTCTGTGAAACCTGGAAGGTAAACCTAGTTCCTACAGAGTCTATAGTACTCAGAAGATTGGGAAATGGCATAATGTTGATATATGTTAATTGTTAATGTGTTTAGCAAGATGTTACAAGAAAGAAAAGAGATGAATTGGTTGTTTTTTAAGCAGAGATTGATAGAACGCAGATATTAATAACCTTATAGAGTTGGCAATTGATTATTTTGTATTCCAAAAATAGGAGATACAATTAAAAAAAATTTGAGCAACAAACGTTCATTTCTTTGTTTAAACAGTAGAATCAGCTCTGTTCAAAGATAAGATTCAGCATATTGCCCTCCCATCTAAGCCTACTGCTTCATGTGGCCTCCAGGTAGCTATTGTTAATCTGAGAGCAAAAAGCATTGGCTAGAGGAAGCAGAAAAAGCATGTTTAAGAAATATGTCTGGGAAACACATACTTCAGTCTTGGATGTGGTTGCTGACACATGGAACTTAGCAGATGCCTGTTAAGTTTTGGAGAGTTGTTATTTCCAATGAAATTCCAAGCTTGGACTAATATGTTTATGACTGTAAAAACACTTGAGCTCCCCTAAATTGCACAGGCAAGTAGCAGACCCTGAAAATTGTATAGCCCCCAAGAAAGGTATACTCTCAGCCCAATTCACATGTGTATTCTGGAGGATAATGGATGAGAAACAAAAACCTGCCGGAGAGTCTAGCCAAGGAAAGTCAAGAATAGTGGATAGATGAATCCCTTCTAGAGAACAGTGTAAAGATCAATTCAAGAAACTTCCCCCACTGCCAGGGCAGGGCGTCTTCCCAGTGTTTGCCATCAGGAGTCTGTTATTGCTGTGTGTCTCCCATTCTTCCCATTTCTGAAGGGAGGTTTGAATATTTTGGTTATCCTATCCCTATTCTACCATTGTCTAAGGGGTACTTGTATATGTAGGGCAGATAATATAATTAATCTTCTATTGGACCATAAGAAGCCACATCTCCATGAAATGGAAAGGACCGTGCATCACTTGCAGATGCTCAACTTTGACCTGGTTCAGTGACAGAATGGGACTCTGGATGGTCCCTTTAAGGAAAAGGGTGAATTTGTTTTATATGTGGGAAAAATAATGCAGGGATATTTGATGGCTGGAGAGACTGATGCAGGCAGGGGTGGCTAGTTTCCATTAAAATCCATTCTTCTCATGTAAGTGGGCTTTATTTCCCAGCCTCTCTTTGGGTGAGATGTGGCATTGTGACTAAGTTATCTCCTGTGGAATGTGACTGGAAATGATGTGACACTTCTAATCCTGGCCCATAAAACTTTCTATTCAGGTTTCTCCGTGATCTTTCTCATTAGGCAGGTAGGATGCAAATAACTGTGAGATCCTAGGGGTAGCAGGGTCACAAGATGGACAGAGCCCAGGTCCCCTAAATTACCACGTAGAGGAAAGCAGCCGCACTGACTTGAATACCTGCTCAGGACCATAATATTAGCAAGGAACACCTGCCATGGTGTTAATTATATACACATTTGGGTCTCTTTGTTATAGCAGGTTAGTGTACCCTAACATTGGCTTTTTGATTAAAGTTGTTGGCGAAAAACCTATATGCTGCTTATATTGTTTGTTTACTGTTTCATGACCTCTACTTACTCCATTACAGGGTATTTAACCTTGGGCAAATTGGTTAATACCTTTGTGCTTTGATTTCTTCATTAGTAAAATTGGAAAAATAATAGCACCTCGTAGGATCACTGTCAGGTGGCAATGAATTGATGTATGAAAATTCTTCATATATGCTTGAAGGACTATGGAAGTATATAGCTATTGTTAATTTTTGTTAATACATGTTCTTGTGGCATTCGAGTTTCATAATTGATACTGCCACATACTGAGATTGGAAATGAAGAACACCATGAGTAAAAGCTGTGTTGTGAACCAAGACAAAATGCTGAGTGAAAACACATGAATCAGCTCTTTTTGTTTTGTGAAAATTGGACACATTTAAAATGTTGGTGGCCTTCAGAGTATTCAGGAATGATGCCAGGCCACCCTGTGACTCACAGTCAGTCCCTGTTACATTCATGATGGGATTTATCATGACTGTTATACCCAGAAGAATCAACTGTTTGGATTCTGCTAACTAACCAAAGGGGCAGTGTAGATTTTTGTTTGTGGAAATGTAAATTTTCAGCCTTTTTAGAACCTGAATCCTTAACATAGATCCTTGCGATCTTGTACTCAGGACTGATGAAGGAGATAGTTTTGTTGAGTTTTTTGCCCTGTTCTTTCCTGAGAGGCCTTGTTGCCCATCTTTATGCTGCTTTTTTAGAATAGGCCAACTATATCCAAAAACATAGACATCCAATGTACTGAGTCATCTTGGAGCCATATTTGCTATTTGCTCCATAAGAAGAAGATTTCAAAAAAGCGACCCCAGAAATAAAATACTATCTACTTGAAGCCCACCCTCAGTGGGCAGTTAAATAGTAAAATTTATGAAGCATTTCCTATCCTGGACAGTGAAAGGAGACAGGCCATGTGGAACTAAAAGTCTTGGTCACTGGGAGCCTGTCCACCGAAGCCTGAATCAGTTACAGTTTGGTTTGTTGCCTGCTCAAGCTGAGATTTAGGATGATTATGTACTGCAGGTACAGTGTCTACACCTGGGAGCATGGCTCTTCTTGGGTCACTCTGGTCACAGATACTTAATTTTCTTTTTTCCTCTTTTATTCTTTTTTCTTACTCCTAAGAGAAGCAGCTCCCAGTTTACCATTTCTGCAAATGCTTTTGCTTTCAGAGTGAATTTCTACCCCTGGAACCTCCGAATGTGCTTGTTCTCATAAGCATCACAGTGTAGACTGTAGAAGGAACTATCTATATAATTCCTGTTGCTGCACCTTCGGCGTCACCTCCGAGAGTCCAGAAAATGCATCAGACACATGTCACACTGCCTCAAAAAGAGATATTGGGGATTGTATAACTATGAGACTTTGGGGTTTTGAGTATTGTTGCATTTAGAGGGAATAGAATGAATGATTCCACTCACCCATTCTTGTCTCCTCTTTCACTGACTTCTTTAATATTTTTGTCTAAAATTAAAAACCTGGTGATTTATTTCATAGTCCCACAACAGTTTTTTTAGGTTTCCTTTTGGCTTATAAAAAGTGAATCTCATCCATTCTTCAGAGATTCACAGATGTCTTCAGAAAGAACAAAGAAGAAACTACGAGTAGATATTCTCAAATGGGCAGAACTGTGTCACAACACATTATAGGGCGGGATGTTTGTTTTTATTCACTCTTTATTCCTTTATGTCATTTTTTTCTCCCTGTGGCTTAGACTTAGTTTCCCCCTCTACTCTGGCCATTGAGGTTATGGTTTGAGTCTACCTTGGATGATCACCATTTAATTAGGTAGAAAAGTTAGAATTGACTTTCAGCTCTCTGTGAAAACAACTTCCTTTTACATATCACTCACTTGATAGAGCAACTAGATTCTTCCTGCTGCCCACTTTTCAATGAATTGTGTTAATTTCCTCCATAGGCAGCCTGGGTTTGCAAATAGTGGCTTAAAATGAGTTTGCAAACACAGGTGGTTTTCGACAAACTATAGGAGGGATGAGTGCCAGAAGAAAGCTGCAGACAAAATCAATTTTATTCAATGGAAAGATATTCTGTGTTCATGGATTAGAAGAATCAATATAGTTAAAATAGCTATATTACCCAAAGTAGTATATAGATTTAATATAATCCCCATCAAAATCACAATGGAATTTTTAAAAGAAATAGAACAAAAACCATTTGTTCTATTTGTATGATTTGTATGGAACCACAAAAGACCCCAAAGATTTGTATGGAACCACAAAAGACCCCAAATAGCCAGAGGAATCTCAAGAAAAAAGAACAAAGCTAGAGGTATCACACTCTCTGACTTCAAATTATACTACAAAGTGACAATAATCAAAACAGCATGGTATTGGCAGAAAAACAGACCAGTGGAACAGAATTGAGAGTCCAGCAGTAAACCCATGTTTATACAGGCAAATAATTTTTGACAAAAAGGCCAAAAAAAAAAAATACAGTGGAGAAAGGAAAGCCTCTTCAATGAATGATGTAGGGAAAATTGGAAAGCCACATGCAAAAGAATGAAACTAGACTGCTATTTGTTACAATACACAAAAATTAACTCAAAGTGAATCAAATAACTAAATATAAGATATGAAACAGTAAAACACCTAAAAGAAAACATAGGTATTAAACTTACGGGCCTTGGTCTTAGAGGGATTTTATAAATTTGACCTCAGAAGCAAGGGAAGTAAAAGTAAAAATAAATGAATGAGACTACATCAAACTAAAAAGCTTCTGCACAGCAAAAGAAACCACAACAAAATAAAAGGCAACCGACTGAATGGGAGAAGATATTTACAAACAACACCTTCGCTAAGGGGTTAAGATCCAAAATATATAAAGTCACAACTCAACAACAACAACAAAAAACAAACAGTTCAATTAAAAAATGGGCAGAGGACCTGAACACTTCTCTCAAGAAGACATACAAATGGCCAATAGGTATGTGAAAAGATGCTTAACTTCATTAGCTATTAGGGAAATGCAAATCAAAACTATAATGAGATACCATCTCAAATCTGTTAGAATGGCTTGCATCAACAGGACAAGTAATAAGTGTTGGAGAAGATGTGGAGAAAAAGGAACCCTCATACACTGCTGGTAGGAATGTAAATTGGTATAGCCAGTATGGAAAACAGTATGGAGGTTCTTCGAAAAATTAAGAATAGATTTACCATATGACCCAGAAATCTTTCTTCTCAGTATCTACACCAAAAATGTGAAAACATTTATTCAAAAAGATATATATACCTTTATGTTCATTGCAGCATTATTCATAGTGGCCAAAACTTGGAAACAACCAAAGTGTCCTTCAATAGATGTTTAGATAAAGAAGGTGTGGTACATATATATGATAGAATGCTACTCAGACATAAGAAAAGACAAAATAATACTGTTTGCAACAATGTGGATAGATCTTGAGAACATCATGCTAAGTGAAATAAGATGGAAAAAGTCAAGAGCCATGTGATTATTCATGGGAGAAGTAAAACTGAAAGCAACAAATGAACAGATAATACAAACAAAAATCCGAAACTTAGATAGAAACAACAATATGGTGGTTACCAGAGGGAAAGTGGGTGTGGGGGGAAGTGGAAAAGGATAAAAACGGGGTCAAAAATATGGCGATGGAAGATTTAACTTTGGGTAGTGAACACAATGCAGTTAACAGATAGTTTATTATAGAATTTTACGCTTGAAATCTAAGTAATTGTCCAATGTCACCCCAATGAATTTAATAAAATTAAAAAAAATCAATTTTAATTCTGAGGATGATGGAAATGGTGAATGAGGTACGTCACACATAGGTTTCACTTTGAATGGGCTTATTTTATACACAAATGCATATAAACATACAAACCACTGACATAATCTGACAACATACAATCTGACTAAACTCTGGAAGTGTTATCCTTATGTCATATGTCATGCGAAACATTAATTAATAATAATTTATCAATGAGGGGTCTGCTATACAACTCCAAGCAAAAGATAGGATAAAGATAGGATGGGAGAAGAGATATGGTTGTTCCATGGTAAGCTGCGAAGGCTCCAAAGGTTATTAGGACACCTTCAGTCATCCTAGAAGGCAGTAGGAAGAAAGGCCCAGAGATATTTCTTAGGCACACTTGTAAAAAACATAAGTGACACTTTTTACCTTCATCCTATTGCCCTCACTTTTTAGTCTTAGCCCTTAGTTGAACTTGGGGATACTCTGGAACATACTCTTTATAAAAGAACTTAAGTGTTTGAGTGTGCCACCTAAAATTTAGGCAGGCTTTTGGATATAATACAAACGGGGGTGTTTGAGTACTTCCCATTTGTTTAAAAATGAAGTTTATACATTTAGTTGAACTTGGGGATACTCTGGAACATACTCTTTATATAAGAACTTAAGTGTTTGAGTGTGCCACCTAAAATTTAGGCAGGCTTTTGGATATAATACAAATAGGAGTGTTTGAGTACTTCCCATTTGTTTAAAAATGAAATTTATACATTTAGAGTTACAGTATTTGATAGATGTGATACTGGTCAAGAAAATTCAATGATGTATTACAATTCCAGTAGAGATAAAATAAGATGTGAACAAAATGGTTCAAAAACATAATAAATTTATTAAATATACTTATATGTTCACTCCTAATGAGATACCTGCTGGACCAGCAATTTGTTCATTGATTCATCAAAGTTTTAATGGATCAGGAATTATCTCAGCACTGGAGGGACTAAGATAATTAAAATATACTAATTCATTTATTCAATGACTGTCGAGAGTTTATTGTCTGTTCGGCTCTGTTTTAGAAGCTGGGGGTAGAACAGTGAACTAGATAAAGTCCTTGCCCTCATGGAATTTACATTCCAGTGTGGGATAAAAATGGTAAGCAAATAAATGTGAGTACAATGCCAGTAGTGTTAAATGTTATAAAGAAGGATATAGCAGGATAAAACATAAAGATATAAAAATTAAAGAGTGACTCTGCGTTTGTGTGTTTGTGTGTGCGAACGTGTTAAATAACATGGTCAATGGAAGCTGAGAAGGATCTGGAGAAATAGTGTCAGTCTGGAAGAAAAGCAAGTATAAAGTCTTCAAGGGAGGAAGGAGCTGGGTGTGTTTGATAATGTCAGGATGGGTGGTGTGGCTAGAGCAGAAATACTGAAGAGAATTAGGAGAGGAGGTTGGAGAGGTAACGGGGACCAAGTCATAGAGTGCCTTGTAGATCATGATACATGATGGGATCTCAGTATGAAGGGATTGGAGTATTTGTGGCTGTGGATATTGTTCTTGCCAGCTGTGTAGAGAACTGACTCTAGGGAGCAAGATTAGAAGCAGGGAATCTGGAGGTGATTACAGTAGTTTGGATGAGAAATGATGGTGGCTTGGACTAATGAAGGCAGTGGAGGTGGGGAGAGATGATCAGGTTTGAGATGTGTTTTAAAGGTTGAGCTGATTGGTAGTAGGAAAGGATAATTTTTTAGATGGAGAGAGAGTGGGATATTGTTAAAGGAAGAAAGAAGTTAAGGAGAATAGCAAAGTTTTTATTCTGAGCAACTGGATAGAAGATAGTGGTCATGTACTTCTACAGGAAAGACTAGGGGACGAGTAGATTGAGGGAATTAAAAAGTTCTATCTTGGACAAGTTAAATTTCAGATGCCTATTAGATATCCAAATGGACAGTTGGGTCTCAGGAGGTTATTGGGGGTAAAGATATAAATTTGGGAGTCATCAGTATATAAATAATACTTTAAGTCATGAGACGAGATACAGCCACCTAGGGCATGAGTGTAGAGAAGAGAGCTAAGGGACTGAGCCCTGAGGTATGCCAACATTTAGTGGTTGGGAAGGGATGGAAAAAGCAGAGGAGATGGAGAGAGATTTGCCAGTGAGGGGAATAAAAACCAAGAGAATGTGATGTTCCCAAAACCAAGAAATAAACCACAAGAAAAGCCACCAAGAGACCAAGTAAGATGAGGACTGAGAATCAAACACTGGATTGGGCAAGATACAACCCTTTCCCTCAGGAGCTCACTGCACAGTGAGAGTTTATAAATTATAAGTACACATGGTAACTATAAGGACAGTACATACACTCTCTCACACCCTACTCCATTTGGAGGATACTCTTAGAATTATATTTTTTCTTGTCAGAGTCTTTATCTTTTAATTACATTTTAACTCCCTTTCATAGCTGTGTATAAGTGTAGAGACCCTCTTCTTAATAGCTACTCTGTACCTAATACTTATCATGTGTAAGGCACTGTTCTAAGAACTACATGTATTAATTTTGTTCTCACAAGTGATCCTAATAACTCTGTTTTCCTTTTTTCCCATTTGTGATAATTGAGGCAGAGAGTCATTAAATAACTTGCTCAAGGCCACACGGTAATGGTAGAGACAATATTAGAACTGGGCTTTCTGGCTTCAGAGCTCGTACTCTTGAGTGGTGTGCTATTCTTCCACTCCTACTGATATATCTCTACCTTCCTGGGGTCGGCAGCTTATTAGGAAACTTCTTCAAGAGATAGGCTCCCTTTGACTTGAACCACAATTTCCTAAAGACTCAGTAAACTGGTTGTAGGTTGTCATTTCAGAATGGGCTGGTAGGACCCACGGATTGGATACAGGATACTTTGCCACATGGAGAAGAGAACATTCATGGTTTTTTTTTTCCTTGTTATTTTTTTTATAATTGGTTGTAGATTCTCATGTGACCGTGTAAGGATTTATGTTCACTTAGCTCATTTATGGGGAAGATGGTGGTAAAAAGGAGCTAAAGTCTTTGTGATGGAGGAGATTTCTCTACTAATGGAAATGTCCACTTCGTTACTGTCCTAGATGTATGTGGCTCATGTCTTCATTTCCTTAAAAACCTGATTGAAAGCACATGAAAAGATTGCATACTTACAAAGGTACAAAGTATAAATCAAAGCAATAATGTTTGGGAATGCTTCCTATGTGCCAAGTATTGCTTTGGGTATAATGGCTGTGATTTCTGAGAGCTAAAATTATAGAGTAGCCAAAATCTTTAAGATGATTTGATGCTCAAATAATATGTACACAATTGAAATATAAAATAATTTGATGCTTGTGGAATCTAGTGGTGGTTCAGCCTTTGATCTTTTAATAGGCCGACTTTATCTCTAAAGATGGTTTTATTCTCTTTCTTCCTGATACTACACTCTAATTGCTTCACCCACAGATGGGAATGAGATACATAATTTTCAAAAGCATTTGAAACCTCTACTAGTAGATTTTGGGTTCCATCTTTGATCTAAAAGTTTTTGAAAACAGATATTAGTAGATTTTGGGTTCCACCTTTGATCTAAAAGTTTTTGAAAATAGATACCATCCAGTTTCCCTTTCCTGGCAGAAAGAGGGTATAGAATAAAAAAACCTTCGCTAAGACGTTTACAGGTCAAATACCCTAGTAACTTTCTTAAGTCACAGACCACCTAGTTTTATAATTAGTTTTTTCTTTTTTTTTTCTGAAGGTGAAAATCTACTTGTTCTCTTTATTCTGTTCTCATAAAAATTTTCTTCTCCGGGCATAGTCATTATATTTTCAGAAAAGCTTAAGGGAGCCTGCATTTAAATTTGCTCTTAATTTCTACAAATAGAAAAAGCTGCTGGGAAATGGATACGGTGGTTCTCTCTCTGCCGGCTGTGTAATATTGTCATAAATCATGTGACTGTAGGCGGAGGGGACTTAGGTGATTGTTTAGCTCTGGAAAAGAAGCTACTTCCTGCAGAAAGAGGATTTCAAATGGCCACATAACAAAGCCAACACTCACACAGGTTTCCTGTGGGCCATTTCCCCTTTGCTGAATCTGACCCAAAGCCAAGATAAAGGAAGAGAAATTTTCCTCTTATAAAAATCTCAAATCTCAGATAACTTATCAAGCTGATCACTGTTCAAAAGTTATAAAATATAGGCTATTGTGAATTTCTGAAGAATTACATGAACTTTTAAGAAATTTAATAATATTTGGAAATGAAGAGAAAAAGTTAAGAGTCATAGTGGAAGAATTTAGATAAGCTATCACGCTGATGAGCTATCATACCACAAACTTTAGAATATTCAAAAAGATATAAACTTGAAAGAATTAAGTTGTGACTACAGTATCTTGATTGTCATACTTTAAAACATTTAATCCCCAATTTTGTCCTTTTGGTACATACTTTAAAATGTTTCAGTAGTACTTTTACCTTTATTTTTACTTTTAAAAACTATCAATTAAAACGTTTCTTTTCTTTCAATGTCTTATGGATATTTAAAACCTTTTAATACTCCCCCCACCCTGCTCACAACCCCAGGAAAATGAAATATAGTAGTACAGCACCCATTGTTATAGAAAAATGAAGGTTCTAATATTTATTCATCTTAGCATTTTCATTTATGAATGGTGTGAGATGAATATAGCCAAAGTGGCAGGAACCCTTTCACCATTCTGTGGTTAGTGACTTTTTTTTTTGGTAAAAAAGAACTGTGATACAATTACTCTACATTTTAAAATGTTCACAATAAAAAGTTGATGAATCTCAGGCAAATGTTCAGTAAAATCTCTGCCCTCAAAGCCTACCGGGATATTTCAGGGTATCTCCCAGCGTTATTCATTTGATTTAAGGGAGAAAAAAAAGTGTAACAATACAAATTGATGTACAAATTGTTCTCCTAATAATTCCAGCGAAGTCCTTGGTTGTAAGTTATGCTAAGCTACCTAACTACGTCCAGGCCTGCACCCACTACTGACATTAGACATAAGCCAGGCCCCTGTGAAGTAGGGGTGTCACCTCCCGCATCATTCACCCTATATGCAGCAACAAGTTTTCCACATTTTCTTACCTGCATAATGGTCAAACACAGTGGGCACATATTCCTCTGGGAAGGCATCATTGGCGTAGCTCATCAGCAGGCAGGTTTTCCCCACAGCACCGTCCCCCACCACCACACACTTCAACATCTTCTTCTCCTTGCTGTCACCGCAGCTGCAGCTGCTGTCATTTCCCTCCTTGCAGTTCATTCTTGCGGCTCCAGCTGCTGTGACTGTGCTGATGCTGTTGCTTCTCCTGCTTCTCCCAAAGCCCATGAAGCGGTGGGAAGCCAGTGGCAGGCTTGAGATCACTTTGCCTTACTTTGGGTACCTGGGATCATACTGACTTGTCCGAGGCAGCTGGCGTACACCCTCTTGCTTACCATACTGGTAAAGAAAGGTAACACACACTTGGGAGGATTATTAAAAGGGTCGGTCCCTCTTCCCTATCAGTTTGAGTTAAGAAACCCTCATTTTCACCGAATTCTAGGGGCTTCCTGGCAGTCTGGAAACTTCAGCAGCCTGAGGGTTTCACTCCGCTCTCCCCCTCTCCAGCCTGGCTGAAGACACGATGGAATTTTGCTGAATCTTCCCCATTTTCCACTTCACATCTAACATGGAGGAAAGCTGGGCTTTTTAATGGAGTTTTCCCCTTGCTTCCTCCAGCTTGCGAGTGTCAGGAAATCATGGGTTTCCTGCTGCATTCCATATTAGGATCAGTGGGCTGGGGAAGGCTGCAACAATGGGAGCTCTGTGTGTGTGTGTTTGTACTTCTGGGGAACGCTGCCAGGACATGGAGTGGGAAAACACTAGGGGTCCCACTGCAGACTCAAGCTGTCAGACTTCCTGTTTCATCCACTGCTGGGGAGGCTATTTGCCTGTGGCTGGCTGGGAAGGGGCTGACGAAAGGATGGAAACTGGGGAGTACTGTCTGCCACAGAAACGGGAACGGTTTAAGTGAGCAGAGAGAACCACACCAGCCGTTGTAGGATAACATATGACATCATCCCTCACTGAGTCACCAGTTAAAAGCTCTGCAAATTAAAAATGGACAGTTCTTCACGTACTTAAATGAGAAACCTTAAGCAATCGTCTCTATGATGAAGAAAACCTTCCGGAGTTATATTGTTTCAAAGGGGAACATTCCTGTAGATTGTAGGTGTAAAATGTGTGATCAGGTTTATGAATTGCCACAGTTGAGCACAACACTCAAACATGTATTCCTGGCACAAACATTTTTATGGTTGTAGCACATAAGAAATCAATCAGATGTGGGCTATTTGCATCTTCTTATTAGTGAGTAAACACACATGTGCTTGGCTCACCCTCACTCTTGGAAATGAGTGTGTGGGACGGCTTTATTGGTTTGTTTTAGGTCCCCAAATGCTGCTTTTACTTGGACGGTTCCCTTTTTGATTTAGTCCTATCCCCTTGGGTCAGCCTAGCCCTCTTCAATTACAAAGGAGCCATTGGCAGCTAATTTATTTGTCCGTTGGGTCACTCAAAATGAAGTCCCTTTGAAGCTCTGTGTTTGATTAATGTACTTGGTCTTAGAAAAGAAGTGGAACTCTGAAAATGATTTTGATAATGGGTCAAGTCCTTTTTTGATGGGGGAACACTCTGTTTCTTTGAGATTTTTTAGTACTGATTTTTTTTTTTTTTTTTAGGCG